>NC_084569.2:42632458-42787458 GCF_033978685.3 Nerophis lumbriciformis | reverse complement strand
TTGGCCCTGCACTCTTTAGTATTTACATGCTGCCGCTAGGCGACATCATACACAAATATGCTGTTATTTCACAACATGTGACAAGCAATCAATTATACACCTATTTAATAATACCACCTTAACATGTGACAACAAACAATTATACACCTATTTAATAATACCACCTTAACATGTGACAACAAACAATTATACACCTATTTAATAATACCACCTTAACATGTGACAACCAAACAATTATACACCTATTTAATAATACCACCTTAACATGTGACAACCAAACAATTATACACCTATTTAATAATACCACCTTAACATGTGACAACCAAACAATTATACACTTATTTAATAATACCACCTTAACATGTGACAACAAAACAATTATACACCTATTTAATAATACCACCTTAACATGTGACAACAAACAATTATACACCTATTTAATAATACCACCTTAACATGTGACAACAAACAATTATACACCTATTTAATAATACCACCTTAACATGTGACAACCAAACAATTATACACCTATTTAATAATACCACCTTAACATGTGACAACCAAACAATTATACAGCTATTTAATAATACCACCTTAACATGTGACAACTAAACAATTATACAGCTATTTAATAATACCACCTTAACATTTGACAACCAAACAATTATACACCTATTTAATAATACCACCTTAACATGTGACAACCAAACAATTATACACCTATTTAATAATACCACCTTAACATGTGACAACTAAACAATTATACAGCTATTTAATAATACCACCTTAACATGTGACAACTAAACAATTATACACCTATTTAATAATACCACCTTAACATTTGACAACCAAACAATTATACAACTATTTAATAATACCCCCCTAGGAGAAGTGGGACTCACAGCGCTGCGATCTTGATGAACTTGCGGAGTAGTTGGACACGTTTGGGCAAGGACTGACACTGCAGGATCTCGGTGGCCACCCAGTGCTGGACTTCACTGCAGCGCTGCAGTACCAGCTCCAGGTTGAGGGGGCGCCAGTGGGACTGATCTCCATGAAACACGTAACAAACAAACTCCACCTGCAGGGGACGCTCACGTCAACACACTCTCACACACACACATGCAAAGTGCTGCTCGTGTGTGTGTGTGAGTGAGTGAGTGAGTGAGTGAGTGAGTGAGTGAGTGTGTGTGTGTGTGTGTGTGTGTGTGTGTGTGTGTGTGTGTGTGCGCAGCAACCTCGTGCACGCAGCTGAAGAGCTCCCAGTCGAAGGCCACCAGCTGGTTGGCAACTTCTTCTGCTGACATGTCGTGAAGTTTGCTGTCCCCTGGCGTCCAGTGGATCTCCTCAGGAAGAGGGAGCTGATGGAACAGGAAGTGACATCATGCTAAGCCACAGAAGAGGGAGCTGATGGAACAGGAAGTGACATCATGCTAAGCCACAGAAGAGGGAGCTGATGGAACAGGAAGTGACATCATGCTAAGCCACAGAAGAGGGAGCTGATGGAACAGGAAGTGACATCATGCAAAGCCAGAGAGGAGGTCAATCACCAGTGAGTCCAGCTCGCAGGGCTGGCAGGTGAAGAGGTGCGTGTTGACTCCCAGGGTGGTGAAGACGGCCTCGTCGCTGGGGCGAAACACCGCCTTCTCTGCACACAACACGAGTCACCGTCACGCCACGCGCCGCCAGGAGGAGGAGGAGGAGGAGTCATGTGACCCACCTCCGGCGGAGGTGACGGCCACCAAGACGAGGTTTCCAGGAAGAAGCGGCTGCTCGTCGCTGTACTGCAGCTTCTCTCGCACCAGAGCCAGGATGTCTCCCACTCGGCAGGACAGGCGACTGCGGATGGTGACGTAGGAATGGTCGCGAGTGTAAACCCTGCAAAAGACTGCCCGCCTGCCCTTAGCTCAGTGCCTTGCTGGGAGAAAGGTGTGTCTGGAATGTCCTACTCTCATCCGAGCCCCTGAACGCCTCCCTGGGCTGCAGACAGGCGTCGATGCGTCGAAAGTGTCGGAAGAGCGGTCGCACCTGCTTCCTCCTGCTCTCCTTCTCCTCGTCACAGCTGACAACACACACACACACACACACCTTTGTCTATACATATGTGTGTGTGTGTGTGTGTGTGTGTGTGTGTGTGTGTGTGTGTGTGCACGTACGGGCAGTTGAACATTTCTGTCCAGCGTTGCAGTTTGACCACGTCGTCCACCAACTCAGGATGACGGCTCAGCTCCTGAAGTGCACACATGTACAACTCCTGCACACACACACACACACACACACATACCGTATTTTCCGCACTATTAGCCGCACCTAAAAACCACAAATTTACTCAAAAGCTGACAGTGCGGCTTTTAACCCGGTGCGCTTTATATATGGATTAATATTAAGATTCATTTTCATAAAGTTTCGGTCTCGCAACTACGGTAAACAGCCGCCATCTTTTTTCCCGGTAGAAGAGGAAGTGCTTCTTCTTCTACGCAAGCAACCGCCAAGGTAAGCACCCGCCCCCATAGAACAGGAAGCGCTTCTTCTTCTACTGTAAGCAACCACCCGCCCGCGTAGAAGAGGAAAAAGCGCGCGGATATTACGTTTCATTTCCTTTGTGTGTTTACATCTGTAAAGACCACAAAATGGCTCCTACTAAGCGACAGGGATCCGGTTCATGAAAAGACGCAATCTCTCCATCCGCACACGGACTACTATTTCACAGCAACTGCCTAAAGACTTTCAAGAAAAGCTGGCTACTTTCCGTGCATATTGTAAAAACAAGATAGCTGAAAAAAAGATCCGGCCAGAGAACATTATCAACATGGACGAGGTTCCACTGACTTTTGATATTCCTGTGAACCGCACTGTGGATACAACGGGAGCACGTACGGTGAATATTCGCACCACAGGGAATGAGAAGTCATCCTTCACTGTGGTTCTAGCTTGCCATGCTAATGGCCAGAAACTTCCACCCATGGTGATATTCAAAAGGAAGACCTTGCCAAAAGAGACCTTTCCAGCCGGCGTCATCATAAAAGCTAACTCGAAGGGATGGATGGATGAAGAAAAGATGAGCGAGTGGTTAAGGTAAGTTTACGCGAAGAGGCCGGGTGGCTTTTTTCACGCAGCTCCGTCCATGTTGATATACGACTCCATGCGCGCCCACATCACGCTGGTTTTTAATATATTATTAAAGTTTGACTGACCTATCTGACTGTTTTTTTGACATTCCTTTAGCGCAGTTAGATGCGGCTTATAACACGGGGCGGCTTATAGGTGGACAACGTTTTGAAATATGCCGTTCATTGAAGGCGCGGCTTATAACCCAGGGCGCCTTATGGTGCGGAAAATACGGTACACACACACACAAAATGTGTTGCAGACACCTGTGTGTGTAGTTGTGTAGTTGTGTCACCTTGGGGAATTTGTCGCCGTCCTCCTGCAGGAAGTCTCGGTACATGTCCAGGTATCGAAAGGCGACGCTCAGCACCGCCCGCTTCTTGTGCACGCCCTCCAGCGCAGGCCCCGCCTCCCCGTCTGGCCCCGCCCCTCCTCTGTCATCCTGCTCCCCACCTGGCCCCTCCCCTGTGTTCACACTAAATCTGAAAGTGGAGCTCAAGGAAGGAGTTTGCCCTCAGTTTGGTCTATCAGCAGTGAAAGTGTGTGTGTGTGTGTGTGTGTGTGTGTGTGTGTGTGTGTGTGTGTGTGTGTGTAGGATACTGTTGCAGTAGAAGTTGCTGGAAGGTGTCTGCCGTCAGGAAGATGGGATGGGTCAACATGAAGTCATCCAACAGCGTCTCTACAAACACACACACATTTCTTAACACATTTGGGTACAGTGATTGTGTGTATTTTATGGTTGTCATGGCATCGGTGTGAGCAAGGCAGGACACGCCCACTCTAGTTAGTCTCTCTATTGATTTGATCAATGAATTGTTTCAATGTGCTGGCCTCACACAAACACTAAACTAAGCTTCAGATTCTCTCCTCTTGAAAAAGGGCAAGGACCCTTTGTGGTGGACTTTGTATGGTCCTGTTAAATGTGGATTAGATTTGTATGGTCCTGTTAAATGTGGATTAGATTTGTATGGTCCTGTTAAATGTGGATTAGATTTGTATGGTCCTGTTAAATGTGGATTAGATTTGTATGGTCCTGTTAAATGTGGATTAGATTTGTATGGTCCTGTTAAATGTGGATTAGATTTGCATGGTCCTGTTAAATGTGGATTAGATTTGCATGGTCCTGTTAAATGTGGATTAGATTTGTATGGTCCTGTTAAATGTGGATTAGATTTGTATGGTTCTGTTGAATGTGGATTAGATTTGTATGGTCCTGTTAAATGTGGATTAGATTTGTATGGTCCTGTTAAATGTGGATTAGAAATGACTATCCAAACTGCTGGCTTTATGTCTGGATACTATTCTCTCTTCTAGTAATGCGGATCAAACCGGAGTCATTGGGAATAGATATTCCTTTTGTAATATTCTAGGTCTTTCCAATATATTGTATGATGTGCCTGCTCTTAACAGCGAAGTCTCTGAAAAGCTGAAAAGGCATTTGACTGAATGGAGTGGAATGATCTATTTTATGTCCTGGAGAGATCTGGCTTTAGTAACAGTTTTATTCCATGGACTAGGCTCCTATATTCATCCCCTGAGGCCTCGGTCAGGACCAATAATATTCAATCTGAATATTTTCACCTTTACCATTCCACACGGCAGGGTTGCCCTCTGAGTTCTTTGCTTTTTGCTCTTGCCATTGAGCCTCTGTCCATAGCGCTTTGTACCACCGCTTATTCCGAGCATAAGTACACACAATGTGCAGGTGACCTCCTTCTGTACGTCTCACACATTTCCGTCTGCCTTAAGTAGTCTCCCAGCTTTAGGACATGTGTCTGGTTGCACAATGAAATTGTGTAAGAGTGAAATATTTCCTACAGATTCTGCTGCTAAGAAATATTCTCCCGTCTAGGATTGCCCTGCAAAGTTTCTCTCACACACACACACACACACACACACACACACACACACACACACACACACACACACACACACACACACACACACACACACACACACACACACACACACACACACACACACACACACACTTGCAGAGCTTTAGAAAGCCAACTTTGTTCCACTATTGTCCAGAATCCAGGAGGATCTTTTCTTAATTTATCTACAGCAGCTCATGTCAACGGTTTTTGTTTCTTGTCCTGTCCAGCTTCTCAGGCAAATCATACAGTAGATGTAGTTGATCATATAGTAGATGTAGATGATCATATAGTAGATGTAGATGATCATATAGTAGATGTAGATGATCATATAGTAGATGTAGATGATCATATAGTAGATGTAGATGATCATATAGTAGATGTAGATGATCATATAGTAGATGTAGATGATCATATAGTAGATGTAGATGATCATATAGTTGATGTAGATGATCATATAGTAGATGTAGATGATCATATAGTAGATGTAGATGATCATATAGTAGATGTAGATGATCATATAGTAGATGTAGATGATCATATAGTAGATGTAGATGATCATATAGTAGATGTAGATGATCATATAGTAGATGTAGATGATCATATAGTAGATGTAGATGATCATATAGTAGATGTAGATGATCATATAGTAGATGTAGATGATCATATAGTAGATGTAGATGATCATATAGTAGATGTAGATGATCATATAGTAGATGTAGATGATCATATAGTAGATGTAGATGATCATATAGTAGATGTAGATGATCATATAGTTGATGTAGATGATCATATAGTAGATGTAGATGATCATATAGTAGATGTAGATGATCATATAGTAGATGTAGATGATCATATAGTAGATGTAGATGATCATATAGTAGATGTAGATGATCATATAGTAGATGTAGATGATCATATAGTAGATGTAGATGATCATATAGTAGATGTAGATGATCATATAGTAGATGTAGATGATCATATAGTAGATGTAGATGATCATATAGTAGATGTAGATGATCATATAGTTGATGTAGATGATCATATAGTAGATGTAGATGATCATATAGTAGATGTAGATGATCATATAGTAGATGTAGATGATCATATAGTAGATGTAGATGATCATATAGTAGATGTAGATGATCATATAGTAGATGTAGATGATCATATAGTTGATGTAGATGATCATATAGTAGATGTAGATGATCATATAGTAGATGTAGATGATCATATAGTAGATGTAGATGATCATATAGTAGATGTAGATGATCATATAGTAGATGTAGATGATCATATAGTAGATGTAGATGATCATATAGTTGATGTAGATGATCATATAGTAGATGTAGATGATCATATAGTAGATGTAGATATAGTATGTAGATGATTAGGATGTAGAGATCATATAGTAGATGTAGATGATCATATTAGTAGATGTTAGATGATCATATAGTAGATGTAGATGATTCATATAGTAGATGTAGGATGATCATATAGTTAGATGTAGATGATCATATAGTAGATGTAGATGATCATATAGTAGATGTAGATGATCATATAGTAGATGTAGATGATCATATAGTAGATGTAGATGATCATATAGTAGATGTAGATGATCATATAGTAGATGTAGATGATCATATAGTAGATGTAGATGATCATATAGTAGATGTAGATGATCATATAGTAGATGTAGATGATCATATAGTAGATGTAGATGATCATATAGTAGATGTAGATGATCATATAGTAGATGTAGATGATCATATAGTAGATGTAGATGATCATATAGTAGATGTAGATGATCATATAGTAGATGTAGATGATCATATAGTAGATGTAGATGATCATATAGTAGATGTAGATGATCATATAGTAGATGTAGATGATCATATAGTAGATGTAGATGATCATATAGTAGATGATCATATAGTAGATGTATAGTAGATGATCATATAGTAGATGTAGATGATCATATAGTAGATGTAGATGATCATATAGTAGATGTAGATGATCATATAGTAGATGTAGATGATCATATAGTAGATGTAGATGATCATATAGTAGATGTAGATGATCATATAGTAGATGTAGATGATCATATAGTAGATGTAGATGATCATATAGTAGATGTAGATGATCATATAGTAGATGTAGATGATCATATAGTTGATGTAGATGATCATATAGTAGATGTAGATGATCATATAGTAGATGTAGATGATCATATAGTTGATGTAGATGATCATATAGTAGATGTAGATGATCATATAGTAGATGTAGATGATCATATAGTAGATGTAGATGATCATATAGTAGATGTAGATGATCATATAGTAGATGTAGATGATCATATAGTAGATGTAGATGATCATATAGTAGATGTAGATGATCATATAGTAGATGTAGATGATCATATAGTAGATGTAGATGATCATATAGTAGATGTAGATGATCATATAGTAGATGTAGATGATCATATAGTAGATGTAGATGATCATATAGTAGATGTAGATGATCATATAGTAGATGTAGATGATCATATAGTAGATGTAGATGATCATATAGTAGATGTAGATGATCATATAGTAGATGTAGATGATCATATAGTAGATGTAGATGATCATATAGTAGATGTAGATGATCATATAGTAGATGTAGATGATCATATAGTAGATGTAGATGATCATATAGTAGATGTAGATGATCATATAGTAGATGTAGATGATCATGAACTTCTTTCTTGTTTGGAAGATACACACAACTGTAACTGTTATTTCTTCCTGCACATAATAAATATGTACAAGGTGTTTGGATGTATTCATTTATGTCAAATTGTCATTAGTATTGCTGCACCATGTTAAGGACACATTAATGAGTGCAGTATTGCTGCACCATGTTAAGGACACATTAATGAGTGCAGTATTGCTGCACCATGTTAAGGACACATTAATGAGTGCAGTATTGCTGCACCATGTTAAGGACACATTAATGAGTGCAGGAGTCTGTGGCTTCATGTCAATATTTGCCTGCTGGACCTTTTCCTTTTTCCATCCATCCATCCATCTTCTTCCGCTTATCTGAGGTCGGGTCGCGGGGGCAGCAGCCTAAGCAGGGAAGCCCAGACTTCCCTCTCCCCAGCCACTTCGTCCAGCTCTTCCTGTGGGACCCCGAGGCGTTCCCAGGCCAGCCGGGAGACATAGTCTTCCCAACGTGTCCTGGGTCTTCCCCGTGGCCTCCTACCGGTCGGACGTGCCCTAAACACCTCCCTAGGGAGGCGTTTGGGTGGCATCCTGACCAGATACCTGAACCATCTCATCTGGCTCCTCTCCATGTGGAGGAGCAGCGGCTTTACTTTGAGCTCCCCCCGGATGACAGAGCTTCTCACCCTATCTCTAAGGGAGAGCCCCGCCACCCGGCGGAGGAAACTCATTTGGGCCGCTTGTACCCGTGATCTTGTCCTTTCGGTCATAACCCAAAGCTCATGACCATAGGTGAGGATGGGAACGTAGATCGACCGGTAAATTGAGAGCTTTGCCTTCCGGCTCAGCTCCTTCTTCACCACAACGGATCGATACAGCGTCCGCATTACTGAAGACGCCGCACCGATCCGCCTGTCGATCTCACCATCCACTCTTCCCTCACTTGTGAACTAGACTCCGAGGTACTTGAACTCCTCCACTTGGGGCAAGATCTCCTCCCCAACCCGGAGAAGGCACTCCACCCTTTTCCGGGAGAGAACCATGGACTCGGACTTGGAAGGTGCTGATTCTCATCCCAGTCGCTTCACACTCGGCTGCGAACCGATCCAGTGAGAGCTGAAGATCCTGGCCAGAGGAAGCCATCAGGACCACATCATCTGTAAATAGCAGAGACCTAATCCTGCAGCCACTAAACCAGATCCCCTCAACGCCTTGACTGCGCCTAGAAATTCTGTCCATAAAAGTTATGAACAGAACCTTTTTGTTATTTGAAATATAATTTGTGAGTTACTTGTTTGACAGAAAAGTAACATTTGACTATTTCTGGACTGTACATGTCAACAACAAATAATAATAATGCCACTTCTTATATTAGCAATAGTAGTATGATTAGTACCATTATTATTGTTACAAATAAACTACTTTTAATACTACCAATAATGAATAGAAATAATGAGAATAATATTATACTGTGTCAATGAGTGTACGCATTTCAATCAGCAACAGGAAAAGAATGGTGTGTGTGTGTGTGTGAGAGTGTGAGTGTGAGTGTGTGTGCGCATGTGTGAGTGTCTCAACAGGCACCAACATGAACTCACCCACGCGTACACACACACACACACACACACACACACACACACACACATATTTCTGTACCAACACGCAGGAACACACTGGAAGAGAAATAAGCAGAGGACGAGTGATTATATAAGGTATGCATACACACACACTGGAAGAGAAATAAGCAGAGGACCAGTGATTACATAACACACACACACACACACACACACACACACACACACACACACACACACACACACACACACACACACACACACACACACACACACACACACACACACACACACCTCAACTGGTGTCTGCAAAGACATTTTGTTCATTCCTCTTGAAATGTTTGGTACTGAATGAAATATTTAGTATGTTTGCAGTCTTGTGTTCATTTCTTTCTCAAGTAAGCATCAGAATCAAGATGTTCTTATTGAACATAGAATATATTCTTCTTAGAATATATTCTTATTGCACATACAAACCCCGTTTCCATGAGTTGGGAAATTGTGTTAGATGTAAATATAAACGGAATACAATGATTTGCAAATCATTTTCAAGCCATATTCAGTTGAATATGCTACAAAGACAACATATTTGATGTTCAAACTCATAAACAATTTTTTTGTTGCAAATAATCATTAACTTTAGAATTTGATGGCAGCAACACGTGACAAAGAAGTTGGGAAAGGTGGCAATAAATACTGATAAAGTTGAGGAATGCTCATCAAAGACTTATTTGGAACATCCCACAGGTGAACAGGCTAATTGGGAACAGGTGGGTGCCATGATTGGGTATAAAAGTAGATTCCATGAAATGCTCAGTCATTCACAAACAAGGATGGGGCGAGGGTCACCACTTTGTCAACAAATGCCTGAGAAAATTGTTTAAAAACAACATTTCTCAAGCAGCTATTGCAAGGAATTTAGGGATTTCACCATCTACGCTCCGTAATATCATCAAAGGGTTCAGAGAATCTGGCGAAATCACTGCACGTAAGCAGCTAAGCCCGTGACCTTCCATCCCTCAGGCTGTACTGCATCAACAAGCGACATCGGTGTGTAAAGGATATCACCACATGGGCTCAGGAACACTTCAGAAAACCACTGTCAGTAACTACAGTTGGTCGTTACATCTGTAAGTGCAAGTTAAAACTCTCCTATGCAAGGCGAAAACCGTTTATCAACAACACCCAGAAACGCCGTCGGCTTCGCTGGGCCTGAGCTCATCTAAGATGGACTGATACAAAGTGGAAAAGTGTTCTGTGGTCTGACGAGTCCACATTTCAAATTGTTTTTGGAAACTGTGGACGTCGTGTCCTCCGGACCAAAGAGGAAAAGAACCATCCGGATTGTTCTAGGGTGAAAGTGTAAAAGTCAGCATGTGTGATGGTATGGGGGTGTATTAGTGGCCAAGACATGGGTAACTTACACATCTGTGAAGGCACCATTAATGCTGAAAGGTACATACAGCTTTTGGAGCAACATACAGGTAAAAGCCAGTAAATTAGAATATTTTGAAAAACTTGATTTATTTCAGTAATTGCATTCAAAAGGTGTAACTTGTACATTATATTTATTCATTGCACACAGACTGATGCATTCAAATGTTTATTTCATTTAATTTTGATGATTTGAAGTGGCAACAAATGAAAATCCAAAATTCCGTGTGTCACAAAATTAGAATATTACTTAAGGCTAATACAAAAAAGGGATTTTTAGAAATGTTGGCCAACTGAAAAGTATGAAAATGAAAAATATGAGCATGTACAATACTCAATACTTGGTTGGAGCTCCTTTTGCCTCAATTACTGCGTTAATGCGGCGTGGCATGGAGTCGATGAGTTTCTGGCACTGCTCAGGTGTTATGAGAGCCCAGGTTGCTCTGATAGTGGCCTTCAACTCTTCTGCGTTTTTGGCTCTGGCATTCTGCATCTTCCTTGTCACAATACCCCACAGATTTTCTATGGGGCTAAGGTCAGGGGAGTTGGCGGGCCAATTTAGAACAGAAATACCATGGTCCGTAAACCAGGCACGGGTAGATTTTGCGCTGTGTGCAGGCGCCAAGTCCTGTTGGAACTTGAAATCTCCATCTCCATAGAGCAGGTCAGCAGCAGGAAGCATGAAGTGCTCTAAAACTTGCTGGTAGACGGCTGCGTTGACCCTGGATCTCAGGAAACAGAGTGGACCGACACCAGCAGATGACATGGCACCCCAAACCATCACCCAACCATGCAAATTTTGCATTTCCTTTGGAAATCGAGGTCCTAGAGTCTGGAGGAAGACAGGAGAGGCACAGGATCCACGTTGCCTGAAGTCTAGTGTAAAGTTTCCACCATCAGTGATGGTTTGGGGTGCCATGTCATCTGCTGGTGTCGGTCCACTCTGTTTCCTGAGATCCAGGGTCAACGCAGCCGTCTACCAGCAAGTTTTAGAGCACTTCATGCTTCCTGCTGCTGACCTGCTCTATGGAGATGGAGATTTCAAGTTCCGACAGGACTTGGCGCCTGCACACAGCGCAAAATCTAACCGTGCCTGGTTTACGGACCATGGTATTTCTGTTCTAAATTGGCCCGCCAACTCCCCTGACCTTAGCCCCATAGAAAATCTGTGGGGTATTGTGAAAAGGAAGATGCAGAATGCCAGACCCAAAAACGCAGAAGAGTTGAAGGCCACTATCAGAGCAACCTGGGCTCTCATAACACCTGAGCAGTGCCAGAAACTCATCGACTCCATGCCACGCCGCATTAACGCAGTAATTGAGGCAAAAGGAGCTCCAACCAAGTATTGAGTATTGTACATGCTCATATTTTTCATTTTCAGACTTTTCAGGTGGCCAACATTTCTAAAAATCCTTTTGTATTAGCCTTAAGTAATATTCTAATTTTGTGACACACGGAATTTTGGATTTTCATTTGTTGCCACTTCAAATCATCAAAATTAAATGAAATAAACATTTGAATGCATCAGTCTGTGTGCAATGAATAAATATAATGTACAAGTTACACCTTTTGAATGCAATTACTGAAATAAATCAAGTTTTTCAAAATATTCTAATTTACTGGCTTTTACCTGTATGTGGTGTATGGTGACATGGACTAAACATATCGCGATATTAAAAAAAGGCCTTATCGCCCAGCCTTAATTACAACCATTACATCTTGTTTCCTTTTATTTTTTTTAAAAATTCATATAATGTTTATAAAGTCAGTAAATACGTCCCTGGACACATGAGGACTTTGAATATGACCAATGTATGATCCTGTAACTACTTGGTATCACATCCATACCTAAATGTGTGGTATCATCCAAAACTAATGTCAAGTATCAAAGAAGAGAAGAAGAAGTGATTATTACATTTGAACAGAAGTGTAGATAGAACATGTTCAAAGAGAAAATAAGCAGATATTAACAGTAAATGAACATGTAGATTAATAATGCATTTTTACAGTTTGTCCCTCATAATGTGTATAAAATAATAGGAGTATAAATGACACAATATGTTACTGCATACGTCAGCAGACTAATTAGGAGTCTTTGTTTGTTTACTTACTACTAAAAGACAAGTTGTCTAGTATGTTGACTATTTTATTGAAGGACTAAATGACAATAATAAACATATGTTTCATGTACACTAACATTTGTTGTTACAATAAAGACAATAATGACATTTTTTGTGCTCCCCTTTATTTAGAAAAGTATGGAAATGCATTTTGGTACCGGTACCAAAATATTGGTATGGGGTCAAGACTAGTTACTAGCAGTGTTGTGCTCTCTAGTCCTAACACAACTTACATCTACTAGTTGCTAGCAGTGTTGTACTCTCTAGTCCTAACACAACTTACATCTACTATTTGCTAGCAGTGTTGTACTCTCTAGTACTAACACAACTTACATCTACTAGTTGCTAGCAGTGTTGTGCTCTCTAGTCCTAACACAACTTACATCTATTAGTTGCTAGCAGTGTTGTGCTCTCTAGTCCTAACACAACTTACATCTACTATTTGCTAGCAGTGTTGTGCTCTCTAGTCCTAACACAACTTACATCTACTAGTTACTAGCAGTGTTGTACTCTCTAGTACTAACACAACTTACATCTACTAGTTGCTAGCAGTGTTGTGCTCTCTAGTACTAACACAACTTACATCTACTAGTTGCTAGCAGTGTTGTGATGTCGTCTCTAGTCCTAACACAACTTACATCTACTATTTGCTAGCAGTGTTGTGCTCTCTAGTCCTAACACAACTTACATCTACTAGTTACTAGCAGTGTTGTACTCTCTAGTACTAACACAACTTACATCTACTAGTTGCTAGCAGTGTTGTGCTCTCTAGTCCTAACACAACTTACATCTACTAGTTGCTAGCAGTGTTGTGCTCTCTAGTCCTAACACAACTTACATCTACTAGTTGCTTGCAGTGTTGTGATGTCGTCTCTAGTCCTAACACAACTTACATCTACTAGTTGCTAGCAGTGTTGTGCTCTCTAGTCCTAACACAACTTACATCTACTAGTTGCTTGCAGTGTTGTGATGTCGTCTCTAGTCCTAACACAACTTACATCTACTAGTTGCTAGCAGTGTTGTGCTCTCTAGTCCTAACACAACTTACATCTACTAGTTGCTTGCAGTGTTGTGATGTCGTCTCTAGTCCTAACACAACTTACATCTACTAGTTGCTAGCAGTGTTGTGCTCTCTAGTACTAACACAACTTACATCTACTAGTTGCTTGCAGTGTTGTCCTCTCTAGTCCTAACAAAACTTACATCTACTAGTTGCTAGCAGTGTTGTGCTCTCTAGTCCTAACAACTTACATCTATTAGTTGCTAGCAGTGTTGTGCTCTCTAGTACTAACACAACTTACATCTACTAGTTGCTAGCAGTGTTGTCCTCTCTAGTCCTAACAAAACTTACATCTACTAGTTGCTAGCAGTGTTGTGCTCTCTAGTCCTAACAACTTACATCTACTAGTTGCTAGCAGTGTTGTGCTCTCTAGTACTAACACAACTTACATCTACTAGTTGCTAGCAGTGTTGTGCTCTCTAGTCCTAACAACTTACATCTACTAGTTGCTTGCAGTGTTGTACTCTCTAGTACTAACACAACTTACATCTACTAGTTGCTAGCAGTGTTGTCCTCTCTAGTCCTAACAAAACTTACATCTACTAGTTGCTAGCAGTGTTGTGCTCTCTAGTCCTAACAACTTACATCTACTAGTTGCTAGCAGTGTTGTGCTCTCTAGTACTAACACAACTTACATCTACTAGTTGCTAGCAGTGTTGTGCTCTCTAGTACTAACATAACTTACATCTACTAGTTGCTTGCAGTGTTGTGAAGTCGTCTCTAGTCCTAACACAACTTACATCTACTAGTTGCTAGCAGTGTTGTGCTCTCCAGTCCCAACACAACTTTGATTTACTAGTTGCTAACCCTAACAACTTGAATCTACTAGTTGCTAGTCCTAACACAACTTCCATCTACTAGTTGCTAGTCCTAACACAACTTCCATCAACTAGTTGCTAGTCCTTACACAACTTGCATCTACTAGTTGCTAGTCCTAACACAACTTCCATCTACTAGTTGACAGTCCTAACACAACTTGCATCTACTAGTTGCTAGTCCTAACACAACTTCCATCAACTAGTTGCTAGTCCTAACACAACTTCCATCTACTAGTTGCTAGTCCTAACACAACTTCCATCTACTAGTTGCTAGTCCTAACACAACTTCCATCTACTAGTTGCTAGTCCTAACACAACTTGCATCTACTAGTTGCTAGTCCTAACAACTTGCATCTACTAGTTGCTAGTCCTAACAACTTGCATCTACTAGTTGCTAGTCCTAACACAACTTCCATCTACTAGTTGCTAGTCCTAACACAACTTGCATCTACTAGTTGCTAGTCCTAACAACTTCCATCACTTGTCAAGACTAATTCTGCCCACAGGCCAACCAGGCGGCCCCTGGGGCCACATCCTTTGGAGGGGACGCCAAACATTGCAGAATGTAAAATAATCATCCATCCATTTTCTACCACTTGTCCCTTTCGGGGTGGTGGGGGTGCTGGAGCCTATCCCAGCTGCATTCCAATGAGAGCTTAAATGCATTTAATTACTAATAACATTTAATGGGAGTTTTTAGTAAGTAGTGTTACTATAACTATTACTGGGAGAAAAAGTATACTGTACATATATTATGGGTTGCACCTTATATTATACTCATGTTGAATATACTTTTCTTATAAATATATCATTACAGTATATCATATGTACTTATTAATAGGGCATAGTGAACATTAATGAACATTAAAAATGTTAGCCTTGTAATTGAACTAAAATCATCATTAATACATTATATTATATAAATAATATATATATACATATATATATATATATATATATATATATATATATACGCACATATATATATCCATCCATCCATTTTCTACTGCTTATTCCCTAATATACAATATTATATTAGGGAATATAATAATATTTAGTACGTTTGGAAAGGATTGGAATCATATTGAGTACATTTGTAAAGGATTGGAATGATATAGAGTACATTTGTAAAGGATTGGAATGATATTGAGTACCGGCGCAGTGTCCGTGGCGTAGTCCGGTGACGGTGTCCAGCAGGGCGAGGGTGATGTTTTCGGGCGTGTCGGCGGGAAGCGAGGCCCCGCCCCCGACGCCGTCCACCACCAGGCTGGCCTCTGAACTCTGCTCGTCGCTGGACAAGGACGGACTACGGACGTCTCCGCAGGCCGAGCCGTTGACGGGGGCGGCGGCGGAGGGCCAGGGGGGAAGGTCTTCGCTGTCAGGACTGCGGGGGGGTGAAAGGTCAGTGACGTCATCGTGTTGCGTAACGACGGCGGACCTACCTGAACACCTCCCGGGCCTGCCCTCCGTCCGGGGACGTCTCCCTGAAGAACGGCACCACCCGGGACAGGCTGGCCCTTCGCCGCGACGCCGCGCTCCCCCCGCCGGCCTTGTCCAGAGCTCCGGCGCGGCTCTGCTTCTTGAGGAACTTCTCCAGCGGCTTCATCCCCGCCGGCATGGTGCGGTGCGGTGCGGACAGCAAGGAAGGCAAGCGGCTGCCGGGCTACATCACACCGACCAGGCGCGTGCACGTCGTGTTGCCGCAGCCGCCAAATGAGTACTACTCTGGCCCCGCCCCCACCTGATCTGCTGCAGTTGCGCGTTCCCGACTGCGTGCGCGCCGGAAAAAACGTCAAATTGATTTCCCTCTCCAGGAAGTGACGTGCTCGGCACGGCCACTAGAGGGCGTGGGAGTGCACATATTCAGGATTCCAACGTCAACTTGAAAAGCCGTCTTTATTAGGGAGGACTTTGAACAAAATACAAGCCAACATGGAAACATTTGATCAAGGAAAACACAAGTAGACTTTCTCCAAACTAACAGTCTTGGAATGCTGCTCCACGCCAACATGGCTGACAAAGTCTGAACGATGCTCCCGCCGCTTCTAAGACCTCGGCACAACAAACATTCTGAAGACTCACCTGTGGTCGGAGGTGGGGGGGGGGGGGAGCGGGGTCACTCTGAGGCAAATGGCACTTCCGGAGGGGGGGGCTTGACAGTGACGGGCTGGGATGTGCGGCGGGGGGGCGAAGGTTTGGGCTGGGCCTGCTGCTGCACCGTGTCATAATAGGTCACGCCCCCATAGGTCACCTGGGATTGGCCCTGGAGGGAGCAGGAAGTGGTCATGTTGAGAGCAGGAAGTGCTAGTGTGTCTCAATATGGCGGCTGCACCTATGACGTCATGGCGGGGCGTCAAAAAGTGCTGAGTGGCCAACAAATGTGCATCCCTCTCATGTCCCAAGATCCTTATTATTTCTGCTATGCCACTTTCAGCTTGATTTCTTCATATTTGTACAACTTGAATGTACTCTCATCATAGTTACTGACAGTGCACCTTCATCAAGTACAAACCCCGTTTCCATATGAGTTGGGAAATTGTGTTAGATGTAAATATAAACGGAATACAATGATTTGCAAATCATTTTCAAGCCATATTCAGTTGAATATGCTACAAAGACAACATATTTGATGTTTTTTTTTGCAAATAATCATTAACTTTAGAATTTGATGGCAGCAACACGTGACAAAGAAGTTGGGAAAGGTGGCAATAAATACTGATAAAGTTGAGGAATGCTCATCAAACACGTATTTGAAACACCCCACAGGTGAACAGGCTAATTGGGAACAGGTGGGTGCCATGATTGGCTATAAAAGTAGATTGCATGAAATGCTCAGTCTTTCACAAGAAAGGATGGGGCGAGGTACACCCCTTTGTCCACAACTGCGTGAGCAAATAGTCAAACAGTTTAAGAACAACGTTTCTCAAAGTGCAATTGCAAGAAATTGAGGGATTTCAACATCTACGGTCCATAATATCATCAAAATGTTCAGAGAATGTGGAGAAATCACTCCACGTAAGCGGCATGGCCGGAAACCAACATTGAATGACCGTGACCTTCCATCCCTCAGACGGCACTGTATCAAAAACTGACATCAATCTCTAAAGGATATCACCACATGGGCTCAGGAACACTTCAGAAAACCACTGTCACTAAATACAGTTGGTCGCTACATCTGTAAGTGCAAGTTAAAGCTCTACTATGCAAAGCCAAAGCCATTTATCAACAACACCCAGAAACGCCGCCGGCTTCTCTGGGCCCGAGATCATCTAAGATGGACTCATGCAAAGTGGAAAAGTGTTCTGTGGTCTGACGAGTCCACATTTCAAATTGTTTTTGGAAATATTCGACATCGTGTCATCCGGACCAAAGGGGAAGCGAACCATCCAGACTGTTATCAACGCAAAGTTCAAAAGCCAGTATATGTGATGGTATGGGGGTGTCTTAGTGCCCAAGGCATGGGTAACTTACACATCTGTGAAGGCCATCTAAGTGCCGTCTTTTTCAAGGACGCCCCTGCTTATTTCAGCAAGACAATGCCAAGACACATTCAGCACATGTTACAACAGCATAGCTTTATAAAAAAAAAAAAAAAAAAAAGGTACTTTCCTGGCCCGCCTGCAGTCTAGACCTGTCTCCCATTGAAAATGTGTGGCGCATTATGAAGCGTAAAATACGACAGCGGAGACCCCGGACTGTTGAACGACTGAAGCTCTACATAAAACAAGAATGGGAAAGAATTCCACTTTCAAAGCTTCAACAATTAGTTTCCTCAGTTCCCAATCGTTTATTGAGTGTTGTTAAAAGAAAAGGTGATGTAACACAGTGGTGAACATGCCCTTTCCCAACTACTTTGGCACGTGCTGCAGCCATGAAATTCTAAGTTAATTATTATTTGCAAAAAATAATAATAAAGTTTATGAGTTTGAACATCAAATATGTTGTCTTTGTAGCATATTCAACTGAATATGGCTTGAAAAGGATTTGCAAATCATTGTATTCCGTTTATATTTACATCTAACAATTTCACAACTCATATGGAAACGGGGTTTGTAGAACTCATCATAGTTACTGACAGTACACCTTGATCAAGTGTGGTGTTTATAGACATGCCTCGTCTTTGACACCTAATATCAAGAAATAATGGCTACTTTATTTGAATTCATTCTATTTCATGTCAATGTTATTTTGGAGAGTTCTGTGATCTTGTAATATAAAAGCTATTTTAATATTTTGTGGATGTCATTTTTTGTTGCCAAGCAATAGTTTTTTAGCAGTAAGCTAGCAACTGAGGGAAGATACAACATTGATGGACAGATTGACTGCTGAGCAGGTTGCTTCATGTGTGTGTTTAACTTGTGGGGAGAAAATAGCAACAATCTAATGTTGAAGACATTTGCAAAAAAAAAACACCAGCTGGAGATGAGTGAAAAAGAGCAGTTTTGGAACTGAGCAAATAAACCTGCCGAGTAGTTGTGATTTCATCAATGCTATTTCATAAGTGGAGTGAAACTATAAGTGGTGTTATCCACATGTTAGGGTTTAAACTGACTTTTATGCTCACGTGGCTCTTTGTATGGTGAAGGTTGGCCACCCCTGGCTTGTCTGCATGCTTTAAAAGGTCCATGTGCCACTACAACACGCAGGCGTGGGATTTCAACTTCATGAAAAAGAGTGAAAATATCTGGGGACCGCGGGTCTGTTTATGTTTCTAAATGATTCCATGTCAAAATATAAAGAGTAGAACAAAATGTCAGCTACTGTCTTGTTGTAAAACAGCAATGAAAATGAAAGTTAGCATTTAGACAGACTATACTGTAGCAAACATGTCTGCCACAATCATGTCTTCTTAAATGTGTATTCCAGTTCAGATTTGGGCTTACATGGCAAACAAGTTTTATCATACATTTGTCCAAATGTGTCCAAGTAGACACATTGTGGCTTTCCTGGACGTGGTCTACATGGCTAAAAGAAACATCTAAGGAAGAGAATCCCTCTGCCATCTTCCACTAGTTTTTTTGTATACGGCTGCGTTGACCCTGGATCTCAGGAAACAGAGTGGACCGACACCAGCAGATGACATGGCACCCCAAACCATCACTGATGGTGGAAACTTTACACTAGACTTCAGGCAACGTGGATCCTGTGCCTCTCCTGTCTTCCTCCAGACTCTGGGACCTCGATTTCCAAAGGAAATGCAAAATTTGCTTTCGTCAGAAAACATGACTTTGGACCACTCAGCAGCAGTGCAGCTGGTGTCGGTCCACTCTGTTTCCTGAGATCCAGGGTCAACGCAGCCGTCTACCAGCAAGTTTTAGAGCACTTCATGCTTCCTGCTGCTGACCTGCTCTATGGAGATGGAGATTTCAAGTTCCAACAGGACTTGGCGCCTGCACACAGCGCAAAATCTACCCGTGCCTGGTTTACGGACCATGGTATTTCTGTTCTAAATTGGCCCGCCAACTCCCCTGACCTTAGCCCCATAGAAAATCTGTGGGGTATTGTGAAAAGGAAGATGCAGAATGCCAGACCCAAAAACGCAGAAGAGTTGAAGGCCACTATCAGAGCAACCTGGGCTCTCATAACACCTGAGCAGTGCCAGAAACTCATCGACTCCATGCCACGCCGCATTAACGCAGTAATTGAGGCAAAAGGAGCTCCAACCAAGTATTGAGTATTGTACATGCTCATATTTATCATTTTCATACTTTTCAGGTGGCCAACATTTCTAAAAATCCCTTTTTTGTATTAGCCTTAAGTAATATTCTAATTTTGTGACACACGGAATTTTGGATTTTCATTTGTTGCCACTTCAAATCATCAAAATTAAATGAAATAAACATTTGAATGCATCAGTCTGTGTGCAATGAATAAATATAATGTACAAGTTACACCTTTTGAATGCAATTACTGAAATAAATCAAGTTTTTCAAAATATTCTAATTTACTGACTTTTACCTGTAGTTTGTCCCCTGCCCGTGGAGTTACACTAGTCCACTCTGTTCTTTTGTAGCATGTAGCTTAGCTAACTGCTACATGGGTCTAAAAATAGTTAAGCTACGGAAATCGCTACTTGTTTAAAAAGTAGCATAGCTACTGGGAAATATAGTAAAGCTACATAGCTTCCATTTTTAATGGAAAACCCTAGTTTTTACCACTGGATGATCAAAAACCATACTCATTACGTAGTTGTTGGCAGGTATGGCAAAAAGACGGATCAAAATTGTAGGTGGGAAAAAACTAAAAATAATTGTTTGTATTTTTACAGAGATAAAAAAGCGGGATTTCCGACTATAGACGTAAAAATCCCATGGCTGAACAAGCATGAAAATAAATGAGGATTAAGAGCTTTACATCTCAGCTCTATCTTAGCCGCTTTCTCTGAAATAAGGTCAAGGACCACAACATTCTTCTCTTAAGTTTGTCATTCTTGGACTTGGCGGGCCGTACATGTAAGGGCGGGGACAAGAGACGTAAGTAGACTAGACTCATATGGCTCTCTGGCAGCTCATGTTTCTTTGGGGTGAAGATGGCGTACCTGAGGGGTAGGGTACATGGCAGGGTACGGGAAAGTCATCACCCCTGGTGGAGGGTAGAAAGGTGGTGGAAGCAGTTGCTGCGGTTGCCCTGGCGACAGAGATACAGGTGGGCCTCCGTAGAGGGTGGGGTTAGGCATAGGGCCTCCTGATTGGTGGGGATGGAGACCTGAGAAAGTCAGAGAGATTATGGATGGTTATTATCACACCATCGGTCAATGTACTCACATTCATAACCAAGTTTTATTCTAAAGCATGAATACAAACAGCCACACAAGAAGAAACATGAGCCATATTGTTTTTATTTCAGCGTTTTAAGTGGGGGTATGATCATGATAAAGAAACATCATGCACATCCACTTCCTGTTGGAGGAGCGACCTCTCAGTCTAGGAGAGCACAGCCTGTGCACCAAGACATATTGCTCAGACAATACTGTGTTTATATGTCCTTTTCTAACATGTTGTAGTCATGTTAGCATTTCAAGGGGAATGTTGCCTATCACTCACAATCACTATGAAAGACATGACACATGGATTGTTTTTTAATGCATTGTAAATAAAGGTCCACTTATGTCTCCTACTGCGCCCATTAAATCCAGTAACCATTCAAACAACAATACTCCATTTACATTTGCTGACTTGAATATTAACAAGTATCAGTAATATTGTTATTACAAACGTGATCACTTCCTGTGTGCCTGTGTTGACATCATCGAGTGGTCTGCTGCTTCCTCGCTTCCCTGCTCCCTGTAAGTTTATTCTAGATCATATATCATGCCTCTCACCTGGACAGTAGAAAGCTGAGGACGTACTCTGACAAGTTGGAACACTTTGACAGCCACTTAGGACCCGGACATGGCGAAAACAACACCAAAATATGTCATTCTTCACCTAAATGGGAATATATCAACTTCACCTAAATGGGAATATATCATCATCCTAGCAGTCAGCATCCTAATGACAGCAGACTTTGTACAGTAAGTGATGTTTTATTATGTTTGTCTGCAGTGAGTAACAATCAGTGATAATGTTAAGGGGAAAAAATGGTGATGAGTTTAATGCACCGCATATGCTTAAAATGATAAAAATAAGTAAATATTATAAATGTTATTATATTACATACAGTATATACTTACATTATGTAAAAATTACATACTATGAATGTTACTACATTGCATATATACTTACATCATGTATATTCATCCATCCATTTTCTACCGCTTATTCCCTTTTGGGGTCGCGGGGGGCGCTGGAGCCTATCTCAGCTACAATCGGGCGGAAGGCGGGGTACACCCTGGACAAGTCGCCACCTCATCGCAGGGCCAACACAGATAGACAGACAACATTCACACACTAGGGCCAATTTAGTGTTGCCAATCAACCTATCCCCAGGTGCATGTCTTTGGAGGTGGGAGGAAGCCGGAGTACATATTACATGTTATTATGAATGTTACTACATGACATATATACTTACATCATGTATATATTACATGTTATTATGAATGTTACTACATGACATATATACTTACATCATGTATATATTACATGTTATTATGAATGTTACTACATGACATATATACTTACATCATGTATATATTACATGTTATTATGAATGTTACTACATGACATATATACTTACATCATGTATATATTACATGTTATTATGAATGTTACTACATGACATATATACTTACATCATGTATATATTACATGTTATTATGAATGTTACTACATGACATATATACTTACATCATGTATATATTACATGTTATTATGAATGTTACTACATGACATATATACTTACATCATGTATATATTACATGTTATTATGAATGTTACTACATGACATATATACTTACATCATGTATATATTACATGTTATTATGAATGTTACTACATGACATATATACTTACATCATGTATATATTACATGTTATTATGAATGTTACTACATGACATATATACTTACATCATGTATATATTACATGTTATTATGAATGTTACTACATGACATATATACTTACATCATGTATATATTACATGTTATTATGAATGTTACTACATGACATATATACTTACATCATGTATATATTACATGTTATTATGAATGTTACTACATGACATATACTTACATCATGTAAAAATTACATACTATGAATGTTACTACATTGCATGTATACTTACATCATGTATATATTACATCCATCCATCCATTTCCTACCGCTTATTATGAATGTTACTACATGACATATACTTACATCATGTATATATTACATGTTATTATGAATGTTACTACATGACATATATACTTACATCATGTATATATTACATGTTATTATGAATGTTACTACATGACATATATACTTACATCATGTATATATTACATACTATGAATGTTACTACATTGCATGTATACTTACATCATGTATATATTACATGTTATTATGAATGTTACTACATGACATATATACTTACATCATGTATATATTACATGTTATTATGAATGTTACTACATGACATATATACTTACATCATGTAAAAATTACATACTATGAATGTTACTACATTGCATGTATACTTACATCATGTATATATTACATGTTATTATGAATGTTAATACATTGCATGTATACTTACATCATGTATATATTACATTTTATTATGAAATGTATATATTACATGTTATTATGAATGTTACTACATGACATATACTTACATCATGTATATATTACATGTTATTATGAATGTTACTACATGACATATATACTTACATCATGTATATATTACATGTTATTATGAATGTTACTACATGACATATATACTTACATCATGTATATATTACATGTTCTTATGAATGTTACTACATGACATATATACTTACATCATGTATATATCACATGTTATTATGAATGTTACTACATGACATATATACTTACATCATGTATATATTACATGTTATTATGAATGTTACTACATGACATATATACTTACATCATGTATATATTACATGTTATTATGAATGTTACTACATGACATATATACTTACATCATGTATATATTACATGTTATTATGAATGTTACAACATGACATATATACTTACATCATGTATATAAAACCTCAATGGAGGTGTGTTTAAAGGCTTGATAGGCAAATTTGTAAAGTTCCAATAGGCACTGTTGTAAGCACACTTTTGATGGCATGTATTTAATATTTAGAATGCATTAAATAAAAACAACACCCATCATCATGTCTCTCATAAATTCCCAAAAAAGTACAGTTCCCCTTTAAGCTGTCCAGCATGCTTCTCTAGTCAATGAGCTGTGTACTCTGTGGATCATTTGAATTTAAAGGGTAATTAGACCGTTTACCGTCAAGCCCCTAGTTGGGAAATAACACTGACCAGGGTGGGGGATGTGCATCTCTGGCTGGACCAGCATGCCTTGGGGTGGGATGGGTGCGGCGCCATCGCCATGGGTATAAATTGGTCCTTGATACGACACTGGTGGGTAGAAAAGCAATGGATTGAACTTAGCAAACTAAAGAATGTATATCATCCAAACAATAGTGGAGCCATAGTTGAAGTATTTCTTACTGGGTTCATAGTAGTGTCCCTCCATCACGCCCATATGCACGGGCGCCGGCTCGGCGACGCCTCGTTGGCGTTGTGAGGAGTAGCGTTTGGCGCGGTTTGTACCGGCTGCAATCTCGTCCAAAGCGGAGAACTGAGGCGACCCCCCGGTGACGTGCATGCCTGTGGACAGAAACAATGTCAACTTGTACCACATCACTTGTACACTTCAAGTAGGCCTCAACTCTTTATCCAATATATTGTTTGCTATCACATGGTCAAGCAACAACATTACCTGGAGGTGCCCAGTCAGTAACCGGGCGTGACCTCAACCCAGATACTGAAACGTGGCAACGTTGAATTTACGCAAATCTGTGCCCGCTATGTGCCAAAAATGTAGCGGATTAGGTACCATCACTATTTGGTATGTAAATAATAGAATCATTTCCAATGCTGTTACAAAAGCTTTGGTTGTTGACGTGTGCAGTAACATTGGAACATTTCTGTTGGTATTATTTGATCAAAACTATTATTTACTGTGAGTATCTGTTCTATCTCCACTTCTGTTCAAATGTATTCTTCTCTTCTTTGATACTTCATCTACCTTTTGGCCAATACTCCCAATATGGGTATGGATCCCATACCAAGTAGTCCCAGGGGCAGTATCGGTCGTACCAACGCTGATACTTCACATTTTCAACATCACCGAGTGATCACAATTAGAATCAATTAAATGATTTCCTACTATCGGCTCTGATTTAAATACCTTTATTTCTGCCCCTAAAGTCCCCCTGTGCAAAAATATTTGATGGGTATTGTCGGAGGCAGATATTTACATATATCCGAATTTAAGTTGTACTTCTTCCATTTCTTTGTCATATTTGAAAACAGCTCGTCTTTTCCACTTCTCTTGATGCTCTGTCAGCAAGCAAACTCTGTGTGTCAACCTTGAGTTCTTTGGAATGTATTATGGCTAGGGAGACGTTGTGCTTTTGTTATGGCTAGGGAGGTGGAAGGGAAGAGAGGTTTTTGGCGTTGGGAAGGGAGACCATTTTGGGTGAGCGGGATAGAAGGTTCTAGGGTTAGACTGGTCTCAATCTAAAATGTATATTGTCAAAGCTTTGAGAATATATACAACAAAATACCTATTCTGTCTCTGGTGGTTTTTCAACTCAGCTTTAAGTGTCGGAAAGAACTTGGGAGCGAATTGTGACTTGAATTCCCTGGGAGGAACAACTGGTCCAAAACGCAACAGTATCAAAAAGGTCACTGTAGTATAGACC
Source organism: Nerophis lumbriciformis (assembly GCF_033978685.3). Taxonomy (NCBI): domain Eukaryota; kingdom Metazoa; phylum Chordata; class Actinopteri; order Syngnathiformes; family Syngnathidae; genus Nerophis; species Nerophis lumbriciformis. The sequence goes on along the minus strand of NC_084569.2, from coordinate 42,761,374 downwards.
ATATTATATACCGTACTTGGTATCGTTACGGTCGATATTTGTATGGATCAGCCCGTCTCTTGCAGTTAGCATATCCTCCTAGGGCAGGGGTGGGCAATTAATTTTTACCGGGGGCCGCATGAGCAACCCGAGCACTGCTGGAGGGCCACACCGACAATATTTCAATTACATTTTGCTCAAATTATTTTTGATATACCGTAAGATAAATAATAATATTTTCATTTAACCTAACTTATCCTTATACAAAAGCAGATGGCTTTTGACGGTTTTATTTTTTAACACTTTCTTACACATCACTTCCTGATGTATATTACAATGCAAAAATGTCAATTTCTGTCACTTTATCCTGCATCCTCTTTGTTGTGAACGTAGCACGCCTGTAAGGTGATTGGCCAAGAAGGAGGAAGCGTTGCTGTTGCAGAAATGAGGAGTGAGGATAGACGTGCGTGTGGAAAGATAAGTTGAGCTGTGTTAGTATAGGTTGCTCAATAAAAGTTTAATAAGAGCGTCAGACTTGGTGTACACTTCTTCTGGACGCTACAATTGGTGTCAGAAGTGGGATGAAATGCCTCCCAGTTCGCCTTGCCATCAAACCTGGGAGTCTCCATTGAGGGCGGAATTCCCCCATGCCGAGCAGCGTGCGCTGCACCTGTAGACGCTGCCTCTCTCCTTCCATCCTCCCTCTCTCTCTCTCTCTTTACGACGAGCTCACGTCCGGGATTCACACAGACATCTGCAGTCGCTGCCGTTCAATCTTGACAAAGTGGCCAGGAAACATGGTGGCACGTACCTCCCGATGACGTAGCAGGCTGAGCACACAAGCAGCGCAGTATGCTCACACAAGCAGCGGCAGTATGCGCAAAGTTTGACTTCTGACACCAATTGTAGCGTCCAGAAGAAGTGCACACCAAGTCTGACGCTCTTTTTAAACTTCTTTGAGCAACTTATACTAACACAGCTCAACTTATCTCCTTCCTTCCACACGCACGTCTATCCTCACTACTCATTTCCGCAACTCAAGAACACAACATCAACTTCAGCAGGTGGTTACACGATATTCTTTAAACACAGCAACCTGTGTACCACAAATTAAACACACGGCTTTACCTTTCATTTCTGTAAAGAAATACTTGGCAGTCCATGTCTTGTTGAAAACACGCCATTTCTTTTTTTAGCGTCTCGGGGATAACCGGGCATCACTTGTCGCTGTGCACCTTCACTCACATGTTACACACGGATATACGCCCATAAATAACACTTTTCAAAATAAAAGCAGCACAGTTGTATTGCACGCACAACGTAGATGTTTTTTTAAATTTATGTTGGTATTTGTGATTGCAGCTGTTCACATTCACTCACAATCACGCACGAGCATACGTCCACACGGAAGTAATACAAATAACGCTTTTCAAAACAAAAGCAGCACACTTGAGATAGATACTTTTTCAAATGTATTTTGTAATTTATGATTGGCCTCACGCGGGCCGGACAGGGACGTACAAAGGGCCGGATGTGGCCCGCGGGCCGCAGAATGCCCAGGTCTGTCCTAGGGTGTGTAGTGTAGCATGTTTAGCTATTCCTCGTCCTCCAGTGATAATACTACTTTATTTGCTGCCATGGATCAACATGCATCAACATGCATGTTGCATGTTGCATGATGTTGCATGATGCATCAACATGCATCAACAATGCATGTTGATGCATTGTCACCATTTATAAGGTTAGTGTTACAAATGATATCATCTGTATTTTATTCTATCCTCTTACCTCTAATGTCAGAGCGCACGTACGACGTGGTGGGGATGTGGTTCCAGTTGTGGCCCGACACCAGACTGAGTCGAGCCACGTCTTGGTCCAGATCTTCGGCGCTTCCCGCCCCCACCTGGTTCTTTCCAACGCCCTCGCCAGCCCGGGTCACTGCCTCCTCCACAGATGGCTGCTTGCTGCCCAGATCGGCCGGCCGGCATCGAGTCCTGCGAGCCAGCGAGTACGACTTCCGCTCGACAGGTCGTTCGGTTGGAGGCGATGCGGCAGCCGGTGTCTTGGCGTCGTCGGCGGAGGACGATCCAAGCGCACTTCTGTCAGCTCCTTCTTGGTGTTCCAGCGCTCGTCTCTGTGACGAGGAAAACGTTACGCTGCTTAAGGTCCGCTTCTCTTCAACTCTGCTGCCCGGGAGGTGGTCCCCAACCGTGGAGGCAGCGCCCCTCCCACGCCCTCCATTGCAGCCCACTCCCCTTTCTGCTGCAAGCTCCGACGGGGGCTTGGGACCAGCTCGGTCCCTGGGATGACTCTGAGGTGACTGACCGGAGGCATGATGCAGGGCTCTGCTGCGAGAGACATTGCTGCTGTGCGGGGGAGCAGCGCCTCCTCGGCTGCTCTGCCAGGAGCGAACAGGGCGCTCTCCCCCCTCCCGCCATCGTTTGTCCCTGCTGGGGGACACGGAGGACCTGCACAGACACAAGTGCTATAGTTTTACACAGCAACATTTGAAGGGATACGCTGACAACTTTTCTTGTCGTCACTGTCAGGAGTCAGTCCTTTTACTTTCTGACAAAGGCATGGGAGCGATAGCGGATCACTACAAAATAATGTCGGCAGCCGATAACAGTGCCTTCATTTTGTTTTTAGGCATGGTCAAGTGCTGAGTTGTGTCAAGTATACGGTTGCAAAATTCAAGGAATATTCAAAGTTGGAAATTTTCGAGGGGAATTAACGGGAAATGAATGGGAATAAACATTGAATGCAACATGCTAGATCTTGCAGCATGATTATTCGCTCAAACAACCTGTTTTCATGCAAATTCAGTAGAATTTCAACCCTGCACTGTGCATTCCTCCATCACATGTGCAGATAATTCCCAACATGCTCCACACTACAGCAGGGCTATTGAGGCCACACTAGTATTTGAGCCCAAGGACTTGATCCAGTCAGTTAAGTGTTGATGGGGTAAATATATTTGATGTATGGTATTTAAGTGTAATATTGCTTGTTACTGTATGACTGTAGACTACTCCAGCAGACTAGCTGTTCCTGTACTTGTTCAATGATTTTGGGGCCAATATCTCTAGCTAGCTAGGTTTATGTACCACCACAGTCTCATAATGAACCCAAAATATTTCTCCGTTAGCCGTGATGCTAATTTTCTCTATGTTAAATCCCATTCATTTATGCTAACAACGTTAGCGATCCGAATTGACCTTTTTTGTGATGTGTAAAGTTCAAGTAGCAAATACTGAATGAAAAGGTGTAGTTTCCTCTGCCTTCTGTTCTGCTAGCCATTCTGTTGTCATACAAGAATGTAGCTTATAGTTTGATTTAGCATGTTCATTTATTCATCTAGCCTATTTCTATTCATTTGTCCATCAGTCAAATATTTTTAAAGACTACTCCAGTTGTTTACTGACTATTTATATCTGTGTGTGGCATTGCATTAGTCTTTTACAAGCTTCTCATCTTATTCTACACAATAAGATGGACGGTGTCCAACTTTGAATACCGTATATTACCAAATAGTAGCCCGGGCGTTTATTTCACAAAATGGGGTCAGACCCCGGGCGGCTATTAGGACATGGGCGGTTATTTGCACAAGGCGTTTATTTATTTTTGCACCAGCCTGCACCAGGCCATTATTTGGTTACAATGGTTACTGTCCAGTATTTTTTTTCGTACAAAAAACTTTAAATGTAAAAGCTATTGTAAACATACAAACAAAAAAACAAGAGATCAACATGAGGGAGGCTATCAAAAGACAAGATATCAACAAGGCCTTAACATGGCAGTAGTGCAACAATTGTCAAATAAAATACCAATACTAAAAATAAATAAACTTTTTAAATAAAGCAGCCTACCAGGAAAAATAAAATGATGGTACCAAGTACTCAAGTATAAAACCCACCATCAAAACAGAACAATAATACTGTCACTTAAATAAAATAAGGGCTACAGTACACCTAGTTTTAAATAAAGCAGCATACGTGATGTATCCACTGACACAAATTAGCATCAAGCTCGTCGCTCACTTTCTTCCTACCTCCACCAGATAAACGAGTCCGCTTTCCATCGATTGCTGACTGAGATAGTAGTTCTCCCTTTTTTTTGTTTCCATTCTCGTACACGTTTTGGGTCAACGTTAAGCTGCCTGGCCGCTGCCAAACCAGAATTCTGCTCCGCATACTTCACAACCGCCAGCTTGAACTTTAAGTCAAACTTACTGTTCTTTTTTCGCCTTAAAGTATTCCCGTCCATCAGTTGTGGTGTACCGGTATCCTGTTCATTCAACTCACTGCTACTGTTGCTCGCCATGTTGAAACTTTTCCTCGTGGGTTTGTTGTTGTCGTTGAGTGTGCGTTACGCTATACGCGTGACCCATCGCAATATGTGGATTACCCAGAATCCCCACGTAACGTCTGCTGTTACCGTAATTACCAGAATTACTGCACCTTTGCTTTTCCTTTTAGCTTATAAATTGGGCTCAATTAAATCAATATGATTTTAATCTAAATTATGCAAATAACAGCCCACGGGCGGCTATTTGGACATGGGCGGTTATTAGGAAGAGGCGGTTAATTCACAAAATGGGGTCAGACCCCGGGCGGCTATTAGGACATGGGCGGTTATTTGCACAAGGGCGTTTATTTGGTAATACCGTATTTTCCGCACTATAAGGCGCACCTAAAAACCACAAATTTTCTCAAAAGCTGACAGTGCGCCTTATAACCCGGTGCGCTTTATATATGGATAAATATTAAGATTCATTTTCATAAAGTTTCGGTCTCGCAACTACGGTAAACAGCCGCCATCTTTTTTCGCCGTAGAAGAGGAAGTGCTTCTTCTTCTACGCAAGCAACCGTCAAGGTAAGCACCCGCCCCCATAGAACAGGAAGCGTTTCTTCTTCTACTGTAAGCAACCACCCGCCCGCGTAGAAGAAGAAGAAGAAGCGCGCGGATATTACGTTTCATTTCCTTTGTGTGTTTACATCTGTAAAGACCACAAAATGGCTCCTACTAAGCGACAGGTTTCCGGTTCATGAAAAGACGCAATCTCTCCATCCGCACACGGACTACTATTTCACAGCAACTGCCTAAAGACTTTCAAGAAAAGCTGGCTACTTTCCGTGCATATTGTAAAAACAAGATAGCTGAAAAAAAGATCCGGCCAGAGAACATTATCAACATGGACGAGGTTCCACTGACTTTTGATATTCCTGTGAACCGCACTGTGGATACAACGGGAGCACGTACGGTGAATATTCGCACCACAGGGAATGAGAAGTCATCCTTCACTGTGGTTCTAGCTTGCCATGCTAATGGCCAGAAACTTCCACCCATGGTGATATTCAAAAGGAAGACCTTGCCAAAAGAGACCTTTCCAGCCAGCGTCATCATAAAAGTTAACTCGAAGGGATGGATGGATGGATGAAGAAAAGATGAGTGAGTGGTTAAGGTAAGTTTACGCGAAGAGGCCGGGTGGCTTTTTTCACGCAGCTCCGTCCATGTTGATATACGACTCCATGCGCGCCTACATCACGCTGGTTTTTAATAGATTATTAAAGTTTGACTGACCTATCTGACTGTTTTTTTGACATTCCTTTAGCGCAGTTAGATGCGGCTTATAACACGGGGCGGCTTATAGGTGGACAAAGTTTTGAAATATGCCGTTCATTGAAGGCGCGGCTTATAACCCAGGGCGGCTTATGGTGCGGAAAATACGGTAGATAGGTTTCCCATGACGTCCGCCATCGTGTGTCAAAACTAAGCGAAGCGTGTATGCAAACACTTTCAACCAAGCACGCCTCTATTGTTATTTCTGTGCGAAATGGGTCACGTGTGGGGTTATAGAAATATTGTGAATTCAGGATAAGGAACCACAAAGTACTATGATAATCCTAAGGTCACTGTAAAGCAGGGGATATAAAGCACAACCTGTGGCTGGCGAGAATAAATGGAAAACACTCAAGTTTGCTCTCATCATTTTCTAATTGTAATGTTTTCCTTGTGGATGATAAAGGCTGTTATGCTTATGGAAGTAGCCAGTAAGATTGATGTGCATCTTCATGCTGGCTTCAAGTGCAAATACCAATGCAGCAACATGTGAAGATATTTCACCTACGCCTGCCATACATGTACAGTGTCTTGATATGACCCATGGCACACATGGATCACTTGGAATACACATTTATCTTCCTTTGTCCTGTAGCCATTCACACACAAAGACTTGTAGCCCTTGAGCTCACTGACATTGTTCACCAAATAGTTGACCATGTCTGGGTAACTTCAATCAGTCTTTTCCCATCTCATACAGATCTTTATGGCCAATATCCTTCCATTTCTGTAAAAACCTGGCTTTACAATCCCCATGGAACGTCTGTCTGTAGGAAACTTTCCTGTCCTCTTAGAAATGTCCCCAAGTTAAAATCATTGTCCAAGCAAAAGTGCGAAAAATATTGAGAAAAGTGCCACAGGCGAATAAAGCAAGTTACGACACACAAGGTGGCGGCTGCCGCGAGGATTACCCATAATCCTTTGCCAACGGAAACCCATGTATTAAAAGGGCTTGGATTGACAATATTCCTTACATGAAAACTGTATTGTGTTTCCATTGGGCCTTGGGAAGGGATGAAGTACCAGTGTAATAACATTGTCATCACTAGCTATGAATAATCTCCTCACCGAGGTCGCCGCTGTCTGAACGCACGCTCTCCAGAATGGCAGCCGTTGCGGATATCGTAACCGTAGATGGCGATGAGCTCCTCGCGACTCTTAGGCGCTTGCTCATCCTCCCTGAACCGGTCATGCTCCCAGCACCCTTCGTCCTTCCAGAGCTTGCGGTTCCTGCCTTTGGGCCTGGAGCGAGAGCAAACAAGACAAGGCCATGTGAAGCAAGAGTTTCAAAAGGAGTGCTGTGATCTTTGTGGACCTCTCCTCCTCCTGGCTCTGGCCTCTGACATCATGCTCAAAGAACAGACCCTTCCGAGGGATGTAAGCCGGGTTTTTGCGGTCTTCGTCGTCATCAAGCTGCTGGCCAGATTTCCCTCCCGCTTTTGTCTCGGGGTCACTAGTGGACTCCTGCAGGTCAGATATTAAAGACAACTAAAGGTATATTATGGAGCACTTTGCCTTTCAAAGACATACATGGGATTTAGTATTGTTATTGAGGCACATTGTTACATATTTGTTAATACAATGACAACCTACTTAGTCCCATGAATATGCATGGTAGGGGTTTATTTTTAGGTAGGGAACATTTACTTTGGTACAGAGGCGTGCAATATCCCAAACTACCTTCTGAAACCCGGAAGTGCCTCTCGGTCACATCTCTGCAATAGTCCATGGAACATGATTCCTACATGTTTGTGCATACAGGTAAAAGCCAGTAAATTAGAATATTTTGAAAAACTTGATTTATTTCAGTAATTGCATTCAAAAGGTGTAACTTGTACATTATATTTATTCATTGCACACAGACTGATGCATTAAAATGTTTATTTCATTTAATTTTGATGATTTGAAGTGGCAACAAATGAAATTCCAAAATTCCGTGTGTCACAAAATTAGAATATTACTTAAGGCTGATACAAAAAAGGGATTTTTAGAAATGTTGGCCAACTGAAAAGTATGAAAATGAAAAATATGAGCATGTACAATACTCAATACTTGGTTGGAGCTCCTTTTGCCTCAATTACTGCGTTAATGCAGCGTGGCATGGAGTCGATGAGTTTCTGGCACTGCTCAGGTGTTATGAGAGCCCAGGTTGCTCTGATAGTGGCCTTCAACTCTTCTGCGTTTTTGGGTCTGGCATTCTGCATCTTCCTTTTCACAATACCCCACAGATTTTCTATGGGGCTAAGGTCAGGGGAGTTGGCGGGCCAATTTAGAACAGAAATACCATGGTCCGTAAACCAGGCACGGGTAGATTTTGCGCTGTGTGCAGGCGCCAAGTCCTGTTGGAACTTGAAATCTCCATCTCCATAGAGCAGGTCAGCAGCAGGAAGCATGAAGTGCTCTAAAACTTGCTGGTAGACGGCTGCGTTGACCCTGGATCTCAGGAAACAGAGTGGACCGACACCAGCAGATGACATGGCACCCCAAACCATCACTGATGGTGGAAACTTTACACTAGACTTCAGGCAACGTGGATCCTGTGCCTCTCCTGTCTTCCTCCAGACTCTGGGAACTCGATTTCCAAAGGAAATGCAAAATTTGCATGGTTGGGTGATGGTTTGGGGTGCCATGTCATCTGCTGGTGTCGGTCCACTCTGTTTCCTGAGATCCAGGGTCAACGCAGCCGTCTACCAGCAAGTTTTAGAGCACTTCATGCTTCCTGCTGCTGACCTGCTCTATGGAGATGGAGATTTCAAGTTCCAACAGGACTTGGCGCCTGCACACAGCGCAAAATCTACCCGTGCCTGGTTTACGGACCATGGTATTTCTGTTCTAAATTGGCCCGCCAACTCCCCTGACCTTAGCCCCATAGAAAATCTGTGGGGTATTGTGAAAAGGAAGATGCAGAATGCCAGACCCAAAAACGCAGAAGAGTTGAAGGCCACTATCAGAGCAACCTGGGCTCTCATAACACCTGAGCAGTGCCAGAAACTCATCGACTCCATGCCACGCCGCATTAACGCAGTAATTGAGGCAAAAGGAGCTCCAACCAAGTATTGAGTATTGTACATGCTCATATTTTTCATTTTCATACTTTTCAGGTGGCCAACATTTCTAAAAATCCCTTTTTTGTATTAGCCTTAAGTAATATTCAAATTTTGTGACACACGGAATTTTGGATTTTCATTTGTTTCCACTTCAAATCATCAAAATTAAATGAAATAAACATTTGAATGCATCAGTCTGTGTGCAATGAATAAATATAATGTACAAGTTACACCTTTTGAATGCAATTACTGAAATAAATCAAGTTTTTCAAAATATTCTAATTTACTGGCTTTTACCTGTATATATATTTGAGTGCTCACTTTTACACTAACTACATTGTGGAGAGTACCAGGATGAAAGTACCCTTTGAGAAGAAGAGAAACCTTTCTTTTAGCACAAAATGCTGAAAGAAAATGAAGACTGCATTTCTACATTATATTTGACATTTAGATTTCTTCTTACCTACCAACCTTTTGGACACTTACATGCCCCATGTAATGTTGAACACACCACATCATTTACTAACATTATCATTGCAAATGTCCAATTCTACAGCATGCATGCAAAGAATGTTTCCTATTGGGCAACTATATCCTAGAGCCACACCCCCTCAGGTAATATACTTCCTGTGCTGTGACCTCTGTGGCGCCACGCGAGTTCACTTCCTGTTGCCATTATTTCTTCAAGTATAGATGGATCCCTGTCTGTAGGTTTGATGTACACAACTGAAGTTCTTATGTCCCTTCTTAATGGGGAAAGACGTTAAAGGAGCCATATGGAATAATGTCATTAAATGGCACTGATGTGTCAAAAGGCATTAATAGATCATGTTATTTTCCAATACCTCTATAACTGATAACAGTAGTTCATCCAGGATATGCTCATTGGATTTACAGACCCGAAAAATTGTTATTGTTTTCATTTTGGCGCCCCGCCCACCACCGTTTAACCAATTAGAAAGTCTGGGATTGTGTCACATCCAGGAAGCCAGTTACACACCACCATCTTGGTCCAGCTACTGCCACTGGTAAAGTTACTAAACATGTCAGACCTTAGTCCATCTAAAAGTTACCGTTCTCATCTTATTCATGACAAAACCAGGATTTGGATGCCTTTGAAAGATGGAGACCATTGAAGATTTTTTCATCGGACACCAAACTTGCTAATTTTCTCCTTGATCGGCAAGTCCGGCATTTAGGTTTTCTTATGACTTGTAATAAATGGACATTTGGTATGTAAACTATATTGTCCAATAGTTTATGATCTTGTCTAACAAAGCTAGTATGCAACCAATGTTAGCATGCCAGCACAGTCAATGACACATGGACATACTGTACATGCTAACGGGGGAAATATATTAAGTTAAGGTAGCAATGATTGTCACACACACACACACACTAGGTGTGGCGAAAGTATTCTTTGCATTTGACCCATCACCCTTGATCACCCCCTGGGAGGTGAGGGGAGCAGTGAGCAGGAGTGGTGGCTGCGCCCGGGAATCATTTTTGGTGATTTAACCCCCAATTCCAACCCTTGATGCTGAGTGCCAATGCCCGTTAGCATGTATGCCCATGTGTCATCCAACTGACAGGACAACATATACTTTTATGCTGATAGACTGAGGAAAAGGGTTCCAACATTAGTCATCATGGCAATGTGAAACCAAATCACATGATCAAATAGACATGACCTACTTCTTCCTGAAAATAGCCTCATTTCTGTTTCAAATGTGTTGGTTAGAGATTTGTTATTGACTTGTCTATTCAGCTATTATGGTCCCAGCACCTCAACTCCTAGCAAGAGGCAGTGGAATTTGGAAGTTCCTTGGAGTCGCCCAGTCTATCCAGCTGGATTGGGCTGCGTATCTGCCAACCTCAGTCAGGGAGAGGGGACTACAGAAGTTTGACCGTGATTGCAGTACAATTTATTAGGGCTGCGAATCTTTGGGTGTCCCACAATTCGATTCAATATCGATTCTTGGGGTCACGATTCGATTCAAAATCGATTTTTTTCGATTCAACGCGATTCTCGATTCAAAAAGGATATTTTCCCGATTGAAAAGGATTGTCTATTCATTGAATACATAGGATTTGAGCAGGATCTACCCCAGTCTGCTGACATGCAAGCAGAGTAAAAAGCTTTTATAATTGTAAAGGACAATGTTTTATCAACTGATTGCAATCATGTACATTTGTTTGAACTATTAAATGAAGCAAAAATATGACTTATTTTATCTTAGTGAAAATATTGGACACAGTGTGTTGTCAAGCTTATGAGATGTGATGCAAGTGTAAGCCACTGTGACACTATTGTTCTTTTCTATAAATGTCTAATGATAATGTCAATGAGGGATTTTTAATCACTGCTATGTTGAAATTGTAACTAATATTGATAGTGTTGTTGATAATATTCATTGTTGTTGGTTTGTTGTGTGTGGTGTTTGTGTCTGCTCTCAATTGCTCTGTTTATTGCACTTCTGAGTGTTGCTGGCTCGGCTTTGCTTTTGGAATTGGATTGCATTGTTATGGTATTGCTGTGTATTGTTTTGTTGGATTGATTATTAAAAATAATAATAAAATAAAATAAAAAATAGATTTTTTTAAAATGAGAATCTATTCTGAATCGTACAACGTGAGAATCGCGATTCGAATTCGAATCGATTTTTTCCCCACACCCCTACTATTTATGGCCACATTATTACATATGGCACCTTTAATGTCTCTTGTAACCGTGTTAGCATTTAAGCTTGCTAGCGTAAATGAGCAGTATGACTGGTCCGGGAGTTGAACAAAGGTTTTATAATCATTTGAATTGAAAAAGGCAATAACAACCGTCGGGAGTGGTACATTATCATTACTGCCCTTAATCATTTTATACTACATCAACCTATCTCAGAAGGCGTTTTCCAACTAGAGCTTTTAAGCATGGTGAAAGAATACTTGGTAACTGCTGATCCTGAGAAAGCAATACACACTGAGTCCTGCAGTTCACCACCTGGTACGTGTAGGTAGGTCTCACCTGACCATCACCGCTCTGTCGCTCTCCTGCAGAGTTGTCCTTGTCCTCCAACACTTTGTCTTTACTCTGCTCTTCCTCATCCTCATCCTTCTCGCCTACTGCCGCTTCAGCAGGAGTGGGAAGTTGGGGTTTGTCGGTGGTGGCTGCTGGAGCTTCTTCATCGCTGTAGCGACCCGCCTCATCCTCTTCTTCCGCTCCCTGAGAGAGGAGCAAGTTCCAGCAAACACCTTGGAGAAGCACTTTTTAGTAGGAGGGCCACATTTACCTCTGAGTGGGAGGCCACTTCTTCTGGATCTGCACTGTCGTAGTCTGAGAGGACAGCTGCACACACACACACAGTGGTGAGACAAAGTCGGTGTGGAGCACATGTCAAATGTACCTGAGACATACCTTCTCCTACTCCGTCTTCACTCTCCTGCAGAGAACAAAATGTACTATCAGACTCACTTCCAACTATTGCCTTCTTTTACACACAATTGTTTGAGCAAAACAAACAAATGTCAATGCCGCACAATAACAAAAGAAAATCTCTTTACAAATCTGAAATCCTTTGCATTTGATTGGGGATGCAGCGAAATGACAATGCTGACAAGAACTGGAGTTACCTTTTCCCACACACAGGAAGATTACTGCTCAGAAATGTTGAACAAGTTGAATATTTACAGTTTTTGGAGTCTCATTCACACTATAAGAGAACCTGTCAAACAATCAGGTGTTTGCTGTCATTGGATTGTATGAATGGAGCTTGATATTCCATTTCTTCTTTCATTTTCTCCTGATTCAGCTTGACGTTCAAACTAGTCATCTTATATGTTTGCATGTGACTGTGTGGGTCCTCTCCAAAGACATGCACCTGTCTAGTGCTGCACAATCAATCACATTTTAATCCTGATTTTAGTCGTTACGATTAAATGAGGGTGATAGTCTGCGATATTTACCGTATTTTCCGCACTATTAGCCGCACCTAAAAACCACAAATTTACTCAAAAGCTGACAGTGCGGCTTATAACCCGGTGCGCTTTATATATGGATTAATATTAAGATTCATTTTCATAAAGTTTCGGTCTCGCAACTACGGTAAACAGCCGCCATCTTTTTTCCCCGTAGAAGAAGAAGTGCTTCTTCTTCTACGCAAGCAACCGCCAAGGTAAGCACCCGCCCCCATAGAACAGGAAGCGCTTCTTCTTCTACTGTAAGCAACCACCCGCCCGCGTAGAAGAAGAAGAAGCGCGCGGATATTACGTTTCATTTCCTTTGTGTGTTTACATCTGTAAAGACCACAAAATGGCTCCTACTAAGCGACAGGTTTCCGGTTCATGAAAAGACGCAATCTCTCCATCCGCACACGGACTACTATTTCACAGCAACTGCCTAAAGACTTTCAAGAAAAGCTGGCTACTTTCCGTGCATATTGTAAAAACAAGATAGCTGAAAAAAAGATCCGGCCAGAGAACATTATCAACATGGACGAGGTTCCACTGACTTTTGATATTCCTGTGAACCGCACTGTGGATACAACGGGAGCACGTACGGTGAATATTCGCACCACAGGGAATGAGAAGTCGTCCTTCACTGTGGTTCTAGCTTGCCATGCTAATGGCCAGAAACTTCCACCCATGGTGATATTCAAAAGGAAGACCTTGCCAAAAGAGACCTTTCCAGCCGGCGTCATCATAAAAGCTAACTCGAAGGGATGGATGGATGAAGAAAAGATGAGCGAGTGGTTAAGGGAAGTTTACGCGAAGAGGCCGGGTGGCTTTTTTCACGCAGCTCCGTCCATGTTGATATACGACTCCATGCGCGCCCACATCACGCTGGTTTTTAATATATTATTAAAGTTTGACTGACCTATCCGACTGTTTTTTTGACATTCCTTTAGCGCAGTTAGATGCGGCTTATAACACGGGGCGGCTTATAGGTGGACAAAGTTTTGAAATATGCCGTTCATTGAAGGCGCGGCTTTTAACCCAGGGCGGCTTATGGTGCGGAAAATACGGTATAAAGATGAAAGATGTTTTGCATGCCATGTAAACGGGCTAATAAAAAGACTTATGAAGATGAAATATGTTTTGCACGCCATGTAAACGGGCTGAGAAAAAGACTTATGAAGAAAAAGACTTGCTGCAATCGCTTTCACTTAAGGTGTTCATGTGTGATTTCCACAAGCGTCTGTACAGATGGTAGGAGAAACACGGCATGTCTGGATGACTGGCCTCCATATTTCCAGTGGTTACCTCAGAGTTACAAAAGCGCTTTATTATGAAGCTGGCTGTGGCACATTCTTTCTGACGTCACTTCCTATGTGGGGCGATAAATGCTTTAAAATGTAATATCGGAAATGATCTGTATCAGTTTCAAAAAGTAAAATGAATGACTTTTTACGGAGCGGTACATATCCCAGTAAGCAGCCTCTCCGCTCTCCCCTACACAACACAGGAGTTGACGACTGCAGCATGAGAGGTTTATTGGCCACGCTTGATGACCTCATCAAACCGCCGCGAGCACAGCATAACAACAACAACAAGAGTGTGTTGTTGCCGGTGCTGTAGCAGTGGCTAACAAGCGAACTCGCTCGGTGACTGACTAACGACACCATGTCTATGGTTTGGGATTATTTTAAAGTGTGTCTGACGGACAAAAAACTTGCAATGACTGCAAAAAGTTGGTTCTGCGAGGAGGAACCAAGACGTCTTCCTTTAATACGAGCAATTAGATCTCCCACCTCTTCAAGAATCATGAGGAGATACACCATGAATACAAGCGGAAGATGGATGAAAAGTAAGGCTGAAACGACGCGTCGACGTAGTCGACGTCATCGGTTACGTAAATACGTCGACGCCATTTTTGTGCGTCGATGCGTCGCATATTTACGTCACACTACTGTCATGGCGGATCGCAAAGCAGACGGTGCGAGAGAGGGGAAAAAAGCACGCCAAAAGTCATCAAAAGTGTGGGAGTATTTCAATAAACGGCCTAATAATGTTGTATGCACACTGTGTCGAGCGGAAATGGCCTATCATAGCAGCACAACGGCTATGAACGAACATTTGAAAAGAAAACCGACAGCGTTCTTGCCATCACCATCAACTAGTCAATGGTCCGCGTGAGTATACGTTGTCATCATTACACAAAAACATGAATGTGTCATTTGTATCTGCGTTGTAAATTCATAAACTAAAGCACCGTTTCGCTCTGAGAGGTGCGTTTGGCGTGCCTGTTCAGTGTTTACAAAGACGCGCTCCTCTTTAACGCTGTGGAGAGGCGGGGCCGGCGAGCGAGCGGCGAGGTGGGGCGCGCCGGGAGCGACGCCGCAATCGTGCCCAGGTGCGCGATCCGCGCACCTGGGCACGATCATCCAATCTCCTCTCGCTGAAGAAAAGGGTAGCAGCAGAGAGAGAGGGAAGAGAGACTGGAAGGAGCCAGAGTGAAGCTGACGTGGAGCGAGAGAGGAGGAGAGACAGAGACAGGACGACGAGCGAGCGAGGAAGAGGAGCTGAAAAGCGAGGAAAGAAAGAGAAAAGAGTTGGAAGAGAAAATACTTTGTGTAAAATTAAAAGATTGTAAACCTGGCAAAGCCGTCTGGCGTTCAGTCTGTCGGTCCTGAAAGAACCCCACGGCACAAGACGTGTCACAAACGCTAACGTTAATTAGTTGTGCAAATACCTTTTACAACATTAACGATTACATATACTATGTACAAACCAACAATTAACTTTCACTTTAATCATACTATCATTATTGTGTTATTAAGCAAAATAAGCAATACTTTTACTTTTGTTGAAATGTTTACATTGTTACAGAATATTTTGTTTTGCACTTTTTTGTATTGGATGTTTATCTTTGTTTTTGCACATTTTAGCAAATAAGCAATACTTTTACTTTTGTTGAAATGTTTACATTGTTACAGATTATTTTCGTTTTGCACTTTTTTGTATTGGATGTTTATCTTTATTTTTGCACATTTTAAAGCAAAATAAGCAATACTTTTACTTTTGAAATGCTTATACTATTGCAGAATATTAAGATTTGCACTGGATGTTTACTTTTATATTTGCACATTAAAAAGCAAATAAGCTACTTTTAATTTTGTTAAATGTTAAAAGTTTTAAATGTTTACATTGTTACAGAATATTTTGTCATGTTGTTGTCAATGTTGACTGAGTGGCCATACTTTTTTTTTTTTTTTGTAAATAAAAGCCATGCCTTTTGAAAAAACTGGCCTACATTTATTTTTTCATCTTCATTTTAAATTTAAAAAATAATCGGTAAAAGGAAAAATAATCTATAGATTAATCGAAAAAAATAATCTATAGATTAACCGATTAATCGAAAAAAATAATCTATAGATTAATCGATAGAAAAATAGTCGGTAGCTGCAGCCTTAATGAAAAGCAAACACCAAAAAAAAAGTAGTACCACACAGTGGTCGCTTAAAGACTCCGCCGAGAAAAAACAAAAATACAACAAAAAACACCCCAGGGCGAAAGCCCACGTTGTGGTCAGGGACAACGCACGCAGTATGGCAAAAGCTACGGTGGAGTTTGGTGTGGCGAGTCTGGCCTGCATGGCGCACACTTTGCAGCTTGCAGTGAGCGGAGGTGCCCTGTCTCAACGCAGCATTTCAGAAGCTCTGGCTGACTGGTAGGCCACTTCAAGCACTCACCACTAGCTTGCAGCACATTTGTGTTACACATACAAATACAGTAGAGCAGGGCAGATTACCATTTCCAGTTATACAGTATACCAGGCAGCCTTGCACTATGTTATTGTTTACTGTATGACTCTAGTATACTCTGGACCTTCATTGTTTTTGTAGCTGTTGTTTTGAGGCATGTTTAAAAAAAATTAAAAATAATGCAATTTGTGAAAGTCAAAGTATAGTATTTGCCATAGTTGTAGTGGGCATCAGGATTATCTCAGGGAGAGCATGTCCCAAATTCCAAGCTGCTGTTTTGAGGCATGTTAAACAAAATAATGCACTTTGTGACTTCAATAATAAATATGGCAGTGCCATGTTGGCGCTTTTTTCCATAACTTGAGTTGATTTATTTGGGAAAAGCTTGTTACATTGTTTAATGCATCCAGCGGGGCATCACAACAAAATTAGGCATAATAATGTGTTCATTCCACCACTGTATATATTGGTATCGCTTGATATCGGAATCGGTAATTAAGAGTTGGACAATATCGGAATATCGTCAAAAAAGACATTATCGGACATCTCTAGTGGGGCGCAGTCTTTCTGCTGTCACTTCCTCTCCGAACTCAGTTTGTAAAGGATCAATGAGTCCATACAAAGCTCAGAGCCAGAGATTCAAGAAATACACGGCGCACTTACCCGTGTGAAAAATTATCCGAGGAGGGGAACCTTAAACTCTGGTTTAGTGTGGCTGAAACGGGGCTTAGGCTAAATAATGACTCGTTTAAGGGGTTAAACGACATCATTGCCTATGGTTGAGGCGGTCCTGACAGTAACGTGTCCGTTCTCTTTAAAACAATGTGCGCTGATTTTAAGGTGTAACAAGTCACATGCACCAAATGACAACACACGTAATTAAACATGTCGTGTCGGTAAATAACGCTTCTTAGAACAACCAATAAATAGTGTATGTGTACACACACACACACACACACACACACACACACACACACACACACACACACACACACACACACACACACACACACACACACACACACACACACACACACACACACACACACACACACACACACACACACACACACACACACACACACACACACACACACACACACACACACACACACACACACACACACACACACACACACACACACACACACACACACACACACACACACACACACACACACACACACACACACACACACACACACACACACACACACACACACACAAGCTTTGTGCCCTGGTGGAGGATTCTAAAAGAGACGAGTGTTGGTGACCAAGACAAGATGACGAGTGTTGGTGACAAGACGACGAGTGTTGGTGACAAGACGACGAGTGTTGGTGACAAGACGACGAGTGTTGGTGACAAGACGACGAGTGTTGGTGACAAGACGACGAGTGTTGGTGACAAGACGAGAAATGCTGGTGACAAGACGAGTGTTGGTGACAAGACGACGAGTGTTGGTGACAAGACGACGAGTGTTGGTGACAAGACGACGAGTGTTGGTGACAAGACGACGAGTGTTGGTGACAAGACGACGAGTGTTGGTGACAAGACGACGAGTGTTGGTGACAAGACGAGAAATGCTGGTGACAAGACGAGTGCTGGTGACAAGACGAGTGCTGGTGACAAGACGAGTGCTGGTGACAAGACGAGTGCTGGTGACAAGACGAGTGTTGGTGACAAGACGGGTGACAAGACGAGTGCTGGTGACAAGACGAGTGCTGGTGACAAGACGAGTGCTGGTGACAAGACGAGTGCTGGTGACAAGACGAGTGTTGGTGACAATACGAGTGTTGGTGACAAGACGAGTGTTGGTGACAAGACGAGTGTTGGTGACAAGGTGACAAGACGAGTGTTGGTGACAAGACGAGTGTTGGTGAAAAGACGAGAGTTGGTGACAAGACGAGTGTTGGTGACAAGGTGACAAGACAAGTGTTGGTGACAAGGTGACAAGACAAGTGTTGGTGACAAGACGAGTGTTGGTGACAAGACGACAAGACGAGTGTTGGTGACAAGACGAGAGTTGGTGACAAGACGAGTGTTGGTGACAAGGTGACAAGACAAGTGTTGGTGACAAGACGAGTGTTGGTGACAAGACGAGTGTTGGTGACAAGACGAGTGTTGGTGACAAGGTGACAAGACAAGTGTTGGTGACAAGACGACGAGTGTTGGTGACAAGACGAGAAATGCTGGTGACAAGACGAGTGTTGGTGACAAGACGACGAGTGTTGGTGACAAGACGACGAGTGTTGGTGACAAGACGACGAGTGTTGGTGACAAGACGACGAGTGTTGGTGACAAGACGACGAGTGTTGGTGACAAGACGACGAGTGTTGGTGACAAGACGACGAGTGTTGGTGACAAGACGAGAAATGCTGGTGACAAGACGAGTGCTGGTGACAAGACGAGTGCTGGTGACAAGACGAGTGCTGGTGACAAGACGAGTGCTGGTGACAAGACGAGTGTTGGTGACAAGACGAGTGTTGGTGACAAGACGAGTGCTGGTGACAAGACGAGTGCTGGCGACAAGAAGACGAGTGTTGGCGACAAGAAGACGAGTGTTGGCGACAAGAAGACGAGTGTTGGCGACAAGAAGACGAGTGTTGGCGACAAGACGAGTGTTGGTGACAAGAAGACGAGTGTTGGTGACAAGAAGACGAGTGTTGGTGACAAGAAGACGAGTGTTGGTGACAAGAAGACGAGTGTTGGTGACAAGAAGACGAGTGTTGGTGACAAGAAGACGAGTGTTGGTGACAAGACGAGTGTTGGTGACAAGACGAGTGTTGGTGACAAGAGTGCTGGTGACCAAGACGAGTGCTGGTGACAAGACGAGTGCTGGTGACAAGACGAGTGTTGGTGACAAGACGAGTGTTGGTGACAAGACGAGTGTTGGTGACAAGAAGAGTGCTGGTGACAAGACGAGTGCTGGTGACAAGACGAGTGCTGGTGACAAGACGAGTGCTGGTGACAAGACGAGTGCTGGTGACAAGACGAGTGTTGGTGACAATACGAGTGTTGGTGACAAGACGAGTGTTGGTGACAAGGTGACAAGACGAGTGTTGGTGACAAGACGAGTGTTGGTGAAAAGACGAGAGTTGGTGACAAGACGAGTGTTGGTGACAAGGTGACAAGACAAGTGTTGGTGACAAGGTGACAAGACAAGTGTTGGTGACAAGACGAGTGTTGGTGACAAGACGACAAGACGAGTGTTGGTGACAAGACGAGAGTTGGTGACAAGACGAGTGTTGGTGACAAGGTGACAAGACAAGTGTTGGTGACAAGACGAGTGTTGGTGACAAGACGAGTGTTGGTGACAAGACGAGTGTTGGTGACAAGGTGACAAGACAAGTGTTGGTGACAAGACGAGTGTTGGTGACAAGGTGACAAGACAAGTGTTGGTGACAAGACGAGTGTTGGTGACAAGACGAGAGTTGGTGACAAGACGAGTGTTGGTGACAAGGTGACAAGACGAGTGTTGGTGACAAGACGAGTGTTGGTGACAAGACGAGAGTTGGTGACAAGACGAGTGTTGGTGACAAGGTGACAAGACAAGTGTTGGTGACAAGACGAGTGTTGGTGACAAGGTGACAAGACAAGTGTTGGTGACAAGACGAGTGTTGGTGACAAGACGAGAGTTGGTGACAAGACGAGTGTTGGTGACAAGGTGACAAGACAAGTGTTGGTGACAAGACGAGTGTTGGTGACAAGACGAGAGTTGGTGACAAGACGAGTGTTGGTGACAAGGTGACAAGACGAGTGTTGGTGACAAGACGAGAGTTGGTGACAAGACGAGAGTTGGTGACAAGACGAGTGTTGGTGACAAGTCAAGTGTTGGTGACAAGACAAGTGTTGGTGACAAGACGAGTGTTATGGTTAAACACATGACGTTAGCAGCATTGAGAGAAGAGTAGTCGTAATTGACTCCTTCTTAAACTCCATGAACATATATTTCATTGCTTCGGTGACAATACACGGAAGCTGCAAATCAAACCAAAAGTGACATAAAGAAATGTTGATGGGAGAAATTTGGCGCAGAGGAGCTAACGTTAGCATGGAGCTAACGTTAGCATGGAGCCAACGTTAGCACGGAGCCAACGTTAGCACGGAGCCAACGTTAGCACGGTGCTAACGTTAGCACGGAGCTAACGTTAGCATGGAGCTAGCAGTAAGTACTCACACACTCGGACGCCACTTCCTTCACTTCGATGCGGGTCGAAACGCTCTCCGCCGGTTCAGGGTCCTTCACGCGGGCCTTGGTAGTCTGGGAGCCAGTCACCTGGCTGTCCGAACCTGAACCTGAACCCGAAGCCGAACCCGAGCCGGACCCGTCTTCATCCTCGCTGTCTTGGGACGCGCGTCTCCTTCTGCGCCGCCGATCCGCCATCTTAGCAGTGGACTGACGCCGAGAGCGCGTTGCATTCTGGGTGAACGACTTCTTCTTCGTCCTCGGCTGTTGGCGGCTACGTCATCGCTGACTACTGCCCCCACGTGGCGGATACGTCATCGCTGTCTACTGACCCCCACGTGGAACAGCTTGCGTCAAAGTGTGTCGTTCATCTGGTGGTGGCCAGACTTTGTCTTGTGAACGACGAGCTCACTCAAACATTCCTTCTCCCTCCATGAAACATGGAGTGTCTTCTTCGTGACGTCACTATCTAGCACCATCTGCTGGTCACATTGTGTATCGCAGTCAGTTTGGCCTTGAGGGTGCATGGGAGTTTGCCCAACCAGTCTACATGTGCTTTGTGGACTTGGAGAAGGCATTCGACCATGTACCCCGGGAAGTCCTGTGGGGAGTGCTCAGAGAGTATGGGGTATCGGACTGTCTTATTGTGGCGGTCCGCTCCCTGTATGATCAGTGTCAGAGCTTGGTCCGCATTGCCGGCAGTAAGTCGGACACGTTTCCAGTGAGGGTTGGACTCCGCCAAGGCTGCCCTTTGTCACCCATTCTGTTCATAACCTTTATGGACAGAATTTCTAGGCGCAGTCAGGGCGTTGAGGGGATCTGGTTTGGTGGCTGCAGGATTAGGTCTCTGCTATTTGCAGATGATGTGGTCCTGATGGCTTCCTCCGGCCAAGATCTTCAGCTCTCGCTGGATCGGTTCGCAGCCGAGTGTGAAGCGACTGGGATGGGAATCAGCACCTCCAAGTCCGAGTCCATGGTTCTCTCCCGGAAAAGGGTGGAGTGCCATCTCCGGGTTGGGGAGGAGATCTTGCCCCAAGTGGAGGAGTTCAAGTACCTGGGAGTCTTGTTCACGAGTGGGGGAAGAGTGGATCATGAGATCGACAGGCGGATCGGTGCGGCGTCTTCAGTCATGCGGACGCTGTATCGATCTGTTGTGGTGAAGAAGGAGCTGAGCCGGAAGGCAAAGCTCTCGATTTACCGGTCGATTTACGTTCCCATCCTCACCTATGGTCATGAGCTTTGGGTCATGACCGAAAGGACAAGATCACGGGTACAAGCGGCCCAAATGAGTTTCCTCCGCCGAGTGGCGGGTCTCTCCCTTAGAGATAGGGTGAGAAGCTCTGTCATTCGGGGGGAGCTCAAAGTAAAGCCGCTGCTCCTCCACATGGAGAGGAGCCAGATGAGGTGGTTCGGGCATCTGGTCAGGATGCCACCCGAACGCCTTCCTAGGAAGGTGTTTCGGGCACGTCCGACCGGTAGGAGGCCACGGGGAAGACCTAGGACACGCTGGGAAGACTATCTCTCCCGGCTGGCCTGGGAACGCCTCGGGATCCCCCGGGAGGAGCTGGACCAAGTGGCTGGGGAGAGGGAAGTCTGGGCTTCTCTGCTTAGGCTGCTGCCCCCGCGACCCGACCTCGGATAAGCGGAAGAAGATGGATGGATGGATGGATGGATGGAGTCAGTTTGGCTGCATAATACTATCTAGCACCATCTGCTGGTCACATTGTGTATCACAGTCAGTTTGGCTGCATAAAAACCAGTGATTGATGCAGCGGCTCCATGTGTACGTTGGTAGACCTCACTCCTTGACAACCTTGAAGAGCAGTGCTGATAGCTCGGCCTTTTAATACACAACTATTATAACAACAATTGATTGATTGATTGATCAATAATGCAACGAAAAGTCGTTCTTATCTGTACTGTGAAGTTCAAATTTGAATGACAATAAAAAGGAAGTGTAAGTCTAACTCACATCATGTTTCTTCTGCAGTGACTGTGCCAGAGCTGGACATGCATTCTACTGAGGTGGCAAATTACAATAGAATACAATGGACTTTATTGTCATTATATTTGCATATAACGAGATTAAGGACTCCAACTTAAGGTGCGGTAGTGGAAACAAATATGAGAAGAATAAATTATCATTATTATGGGAAACTTATCAAGGAACTGTTTGTAATATTAGGTCCATCAGCGCTAAATATTATAAACTTATCACTTTCCTCTGGCACTGTTCACCTAGCATTCAAAAAAGCGGTTATTCATCCTCTGTTCAAAAGACCTAACCTCCCATCCTGACCTCATGGTAAACTACCGGCCGGTGTCCCACCTTCCCTTTATTTCCAAAATCCTCGAAAAAAAATTGTTGTCTTAAAAGTAGCCAATGAAGGGGCCTGTCTCACATGGAGAGGGAGATGGTTCCAGAGTTTGGGAGCCGCAACAGAGAAGGCTCTGTCCACTCCAAGCTTGCACTTTGATTGGGTACCTCCAGGATCAGCTGATCAGCTGACCTGAGGGAGCGGGTGGGGGCATAGAGGTGGAGCAGCTCAGAGAGGTAAGGTGGGGCAAGACCACGTAAGGATTTAAAAACGAGTAAAATCATTTTAAAAAGGACTCTAAAAGACACAGTGGAGGGAGGCTAAAACAGAAGTCATGTGCTCTCTTTTTCTTGTGTTTGTTAAAAGTCTGCAACTGCAGACGTGAGACTAATTCCAAAATACAAAGAGTTTCAGTAATCCAGCCCAGATGTGATAAAGGCATGGATTACTGTCTCTAACTGTTGCCTAGAAAGAAGTTTTTTAACCTTGGCCAGCTGACGTAAATAAAAATAAAAAAGCTGTCTTTCACCACTGTGCCAATCTGACGCTCCAATTTAAAATCACTGTCAATACCAAAGCCCAGGTTGGTGACCATGGTCTAACGTGCAAAGCCAAGGGGCCAAAGTCAACAGGGGGAGCTCACAGGTACCACTAGGTCCAAACACTATCACGTCTGTCTTCTTTTCATTGAAATTGAAGAAATGTAGGGCCATCCAGGCCTTGATATCATCAAGACAAGCCCATCCAGGCCTTGATATCATCAAGACAAGCCCATCCAGGCCTTGATATCATCAAGACAAGCCCATCCAGGCCTTGATATCATCAAGACTTGCCCATCCAGGCCTTGATATCATCAAGACAAGCCCATCCAGGCCTTGATATCATCAAGACAAGCCCATCCAGGCCTTGATATCATCAAGACAAGCCCATCCAGGCCTTGATATCATCAAGACAAGCCCATCCAGGCCTTGTTATCATCAAGACAAGCCCATCCAGGCCTTGATATCATCAAGACTTGCCCATCCAGGCCTTGATATCATCAAGACAAGCCCATCCAGGCCTTGATATCATCAAGACAAGCCCATCCAGGCCTTGATATCATCAAGACAAGCCCATCCAGGCCTTGGTATCATCAAGACAAGCCCATCCAGGCCTTGGTATCATCAAGACAAGCCCATCCAGGCCTTGATATCATCAAGACAAGCCCATCCAGGCCTTGATATCATCAAGACTTGCCCATCCAGGCCTTGATATCATCAAGACAAGCCCATCCAGGCCTTGGTATCATCAAGACAAGCCCATCCAGGCCTTGGTATCATCAAGACAAGCCCATCCAGGCCTTGATATCATCAAGACAAGCCCATCCAGGCCTTGATATCATCAAGACAAGCCCATCCAGGCCTTGTTATCATCAAGACAAGCCCATCCAGGCCTTGATATCATCAAGACTTGCCCATCCAGGCCTTGATATCATCAAGACAAGCCCATCCAGGCCTTGATATCATCAAGACAAGCCCATCCAGGCCTTGGTATCATCAAGACAAGCCCATCCAGGCCTTGATATCATCAAGACAAGCCCATCCAGGCCTTGATATCATCAAGACTTGCCCATCCAGGCCTTGATATCATCAAGACAAGCCCATCCAGGCCTTGATATCATCAAGACTTGCCCATCCGGGCCTTGATATCATCAAGACAAGCCCATCCAGGCCTTGGTATCATCAAGACAAGCCCATCCAGGCCTTGATATCATCAAGACAAGCAAGTAATGTCTGCATTGAAGAGGCATGATTTCTCTTTAACGCAAAATAAATGTGTGTGTCATCGGCATAACAATTTAAAGAAATATCATGCTTTCTTAGGATTGAGCCCAGGGGAAGTCAATAAATAGAAAAGAGCAGTGGTCCTAAAACTGAGCCCTGTGGGAGCCCACATGTCAAGGGAGCACTGATCTGGCGTTTACCAGAGCAATTCTGGCAGGAGATGAGACCGGCGTCGCAGCACACCAGGAATCCTGGCACAGCAACTTTAAAATGGAATGATTCGCCCCACGTTGGCGGCACCAGGCTGAGCAGGTGCGGGTGAGGCGCGTCCAGAGTCTCTCATCGGGTCCGATTTCCGGTACAGGGTAACCCGATGGATCCACGGAGGGCCAGAAAGCAACAAGGGAACCGCTTAATCCATTTCCCGTCCGGGCAGCGCTGGAAGAGCACGCCAACAATACTCTCTGCTTTACCCGCCGGCCACTACGGTTGTCGCGGGGACGCTTCCGCCAAAAGCTCAGGGCTGGAAGCCGGAAGGATGCCACCTGTGCAACAAATCCAGTGGTGAAATTTCCTCGCTCCTAAATATTCCAAAGTCAACTGTCGGCTGTATTATAAGAAAAGTGAAGAGTTTGGGAACAACAGCAACTCAGCCACCAAGTGGTAGGCCAGGTAAACTGACAGAGATGTCAGCATAGTGCAAAGACTTTCTGCACAGTCACTTGCTACACAGCTCCAAACTTCATGTGACCTTCCAATTAGCCCACGTACTGTACGCAGAGAGCTTCATGGAATGGGTTTCCATGGCCGAGCAGCTGCCTCTAAGCCATACATCACCAAGTCCAATGCAAAGCGTGGGATGCAGTGGTGTAAAGCTGGACTCTAGAGCAGTGGAGACGCCTTCTCTGGACTGATGAATCACACTTTTACATCTGACAATCTGATGGACCAGTCTGGGTTTGGAGGTTGCCAGGAGAACGCTACATTTCGGACTGCATTGTGCCGAGAGTGAAATTAGGTGGAGGAGGAATTATGGTGTGGGGTTGTTTATTTAGGAGTTGGGCTTGGCCCCTTAGTTCCAATGAAAGGAACTTTGAATGCTCCAGGATACCAAAACATTTTGGACAATTCCATGCTGCCAACCTTGTGGGAACAGTTTGGAGCGGGCCCCTTCCTCTTCCAACATGACTGTGCACCAGTGCACAAAGCAAGGTCCATAAGGACATGGATGACAGAGTCTGGTGTAGATGAACTTGACTGGCCTGCACAGAGTCCTGACCTGAACCCCATAGAACACCTTTGGGATGAATTAGAACGGAGACTGAGAGCCAGGCCTTCTCCACCAACATCAGTGTGTGACCTCACCAATGCACTTTTGGAAGAATGGTGGAAAATTGCTATAAAGACACTCGGCAACCTTGTGGACAGCCTTCCCAGAAGAGTTGAAGCTGTAATAGCTGCAAAATGTCATATTGAACCCTATGGGTTAGGAATGGGATGGCACTTCAACTTCATATGTGAGTCAAGGCAGGTGGCCAAATACTTTTGGCAATATAGTGTATGTTGCTCCAGAACTGAATGTACAGTGGTGGTCAAAAGTGTACATAGACTTGTAAAGAACATCATGTCATGGCTGTCTTGACTTTACAATCATTTCTACAACTCTTATGTTTTTGTGATGTAGTGATTGGAGCACATACTTGTTGCTCACAAAAAAACATTCATGAAGTTTGCTTCTTTTATGAATTTATTATGGCTCTACTGAAAATGTGAGGGTGAAAAGTATACATACAGCAATGTTAATATTTGCTTACATGTCCCTTGGCAAGTTGACCTGCAATAAGGCACTTTTGGTAGCCATCCACAAGCTTCTGCTTGACCACTTGACCACTAAATTGCTGCAGTTCAGCTAAATGTGTTGCTTTTCTCACATGGACTTGTTTCTTCAGCATTGTCCACACGTTTAAGTCAGGACTTTGGGAAGGCCATTCTAAAACCTTCATTCTAGCCTGATTTAGCCATTCATTTACCACTTTTGAGGTGTACCCAACCTCCGGGCTGATGATTTTAGCTTGTCCTGAACAATTTGGAACTAATCCTCCTTTTTCATTGTCCCATTTAAAGCAGCAGTTCCATTGGCAGCAAAACAGGCCCAGAGCATAATACTACCACCACCATGCTTGACGGTAGGTTGGTGTTCCTGGGATTAAAGGCCTGACCTTTTCTCCTCCAAACATATTGCTGGGTATTGTGGCCATTTTTGTTTCATCTGACCACAGAACTTTCCTTATGTAGTATATATATATATACAGTGGGGCAAAAAAGTATTTAGTCAGCCACCAATTGTGCAAGTTCTCCCACTTAAAATGATGACAGAGGTCTGTAATTTTCATCATAGGTACACTTCAACTGTGAGAGACAGAATGTGAAAAAAAAATACAGGAATTCACATTCTAGGAATTTTAAAGAATTTATTTGTAAATTATGGTGGAAAATAAGTATTTGGTCACTTCAAACAAGGAAGATCTCTGGCTCTCACAGACCTGTAACTTCTTCTTTAAGAAGCTCTTCTGTCCTCCACTTGTTACCTGTATTAATGGCACCTGTTTGAACTGGTTATCTGTATAAAAGACACCTGTCCACAGCCTCAAACAGTCAGACTCCAAACTCCACTATGGCCAAGACCAAAGAGCTGTCGAAGAACACCAGGAAAATAATTGTAGACCTGCACCAGACTGTGAAGAGTGAATCTACAATAGGCAAGCAGCTTGGTCTGAAAAAATCAACTGTGGGAGAAATTATCAGAAAATGGAAGACATACAAGACCACTGATAATCTCCCTTGATCTGGAGCTCCACGCAAGATCTCATCCCGTGGGGTCAAAATGATCATGAGAACGGTGAGCAAAAATCCCAGAACCACACGGGGGGACCTGGTGAATGACCTGCAGAGAGCTGGGACCAAAGTAACAAAGGTTACCATCAGTAACACACTACGCCGACAGGGAATCAAATCCTGCAGTGCCAGACGTGTCCCCCTGCTTAAGCCAGTGCATGTCCAGGCCCGTCTGAAGTTTGCCAGAGAGCACATGGATGATACAGCAGAGGATTGGGAGAATGTCATGTGGTCAGATGAAACCAAAATAGAACTTTTTGGTATAAACTCAACTCGTCCTGTTTGGAGGAAGAAGAATACTGAGTTGCATCCCAAGAACACCACACCTACTGTGAAGCATGGGGGTGGAAACATCATGCTTTGGGGCTGTTTTTCTGCTAAGGGGACAGGCCGACTGATCCGTGTTAAGGAAAGAATGAATGGGGCCATGAATCGTGAGATTTTGAGCCAAAACCTCCTTCCATCAGTGAGAGCTTTGAAGATGAAACGTGGCTGGGTCTTCCAGCATGACAATGATCCCAAACACACCGCCCGGGCAACGAAGGAGTGGCTCCGTAAGAAGCATTTGAAAGTCCTGGAGTGGACTAGCCAGTCTCCAGACCTCAACCCCATAGAAAATCTGTGCAGGGAGTTGAAAGTCTGTGTTGCTCGGCAACAGCCCCAAAACATCACTGCTCTCAAGAAGATCTGCATGGAGGAATGGGCCAAAATACCAGCTACTGTGTGTGCAAACCTGGTAAAGACCTATAGTAATCGTTTGACCTCTGTTATTTCCAACAAAGGTTATATTACAAAGCATTGAGTTGAATTTTTGTTATTGACCAAATACTTATTTTCCACCATAATTTACAAATAAATTCTTAAAAAATCCTACAATGTGAATTCCTGGATTTTTTCACATTCTGTCTCTCACAGTTGAAGTGTACCTATGATGAAAATTACAGATCTCTGTCGTCATTTTAAGTGGGAGAACTTGCACAATTGGTGGCTGACTAAATACTTTTTTGCCCCACTGTCTGTGTATATATATATATATATATATATATATATATATATATATATATATATATATATATATATATATATATATATATATATATATATACTACATGAAGCAACATAACTAACCAAGCACTGAGCAAAACCACAAGACAGATTGAAGATTTGTGGACGCAGCACTTTGAAACATTTGTGATGAAGAGCTCCATAATACTCTTTATTGACAATAGTCACACGGTTGAGGTAATGGTTCTCCCATTTGAAACAATGTACTGTGTGAAGTACTTTCCAGCTTTACTGTCCTTCAGGTCTCGTGACACATTTTCACTGTGGACATCTCTATGAACTCCTGTTGGCATGAGAGACCAGCCGGGATGGTGCTGAACAAGGAACACGACCATGGTTCATATCTCCTGGTCTGTGCAGAGCCTGATCAGCATCATTTGAATGTTGTGGTTCCCTGGTAGACTTGATCCTGCCAGCTCACACTTGTTGGCATCAAAAGATTCCAGATCAACGTGGACACATGTCAGTTTCCACTTGTGCAGCAAGGCCTCAATGGTCCAATCAGCACTGAAAGACATGAGGGTGTGGCCACCAAGGAAGCAGAGGAACGCATGGGCCTGTTAGTTGACCGCAGACCCAAATACAGTCTGGTGGACTTGACCGTTTGGCAGAATCAAACATGTGCTCAGGGCCTTGTGTGTTGTGGTTTTGATACCAGATGAGTAGTTCACAGGCTGCACTGGTAACGTAGCCAGGATGCATGGACATACCTTCGTTCCTGATACGTCATCCAAAACTCAGCTGTGGGGTTCTTTTGCAGAAGAAACACAACTGTGACCAGGATGTCTTCAAAATCTGCAAGGTGAAACAAGTCCAGATGTTTGCTGTCAAACACAATTTAGTGTTCAGGTGACTGGAGCTGATGACCCTCAACTAACACTGGCTGACCACACGTCAGGTCCACACATGGACTTTACAACCCAAGACTCAGTCCCAACTCAAATATATCTGGCAATCCTAATTTCACTAAATGTCCATGCACTAAATAAGTCTGATTTCTCCCATAGTTGTTTATGTTTTCACAGATATCAGGTCTCTAATGGCCATGTTGATGTTAAATAGCAGACAGCATCAAGCTATGGTCTTAGATTGTGCTACCAATGTGACGCTACTAGCAAGAATGTATCGGAGCAAATGCAGATCTGAAGCAAAGACCGGTGGCAGAGAGTTGTTTGGAAGAACGGAAAAGTTCTGATGTCTGAAAGTTCATCCAATAAGATCTGAGGATTGATGTAAGGAGTTTGAAATCGGAAGGAAAAGGGCATTGGCGCCCCGACTGATACTGTTCCAGATGAAGGATGCTATTGTTTTGGACCATCTTGTGCTCCGACTGATACTGTTCCAGATGAAGGCTGCTATTGTTGTGGACTATCTTGTGCTCCGACTGATACTGTTCCAGATGAAGGCTGCTATTGCTGTGGACCATCTTGTGCCCTGACTGATACTGTTCCAGATGAAGGTTGGTATTGTTTTGGACTATCTCGTGCCCCGACTGATACTGTTCCAGATGAAGGCTGCTATTGCTGTGGACCATCTTGTGCCCTGACTGATACTGTTCCAGATGAAGGTTGGTATTGTTTTGGACCATCTTGTGCTCCGACTGATACTGTTCCAGATGAAGGCTGCTATTGCTGTGGACCATCTTGTGCCCTGACTGATACTGTTCCAGATGAAGGTTGGTATTGTTTTGGACTATCTCGTGCCCCGACTGATACTGTTCCAGATGACGGCTGCTATTGTTGTGGACTATATAGTGCCCTGACTGATAGTGTTCCAGATGAAGGCTGCTATTGTTGTGGACCATCTTGTGCCCTGACTGATACTGTTCCAGATGAAGGCTGCTATTGTTTTGGACCATCTTGTGCCCTGACTGATACTGTTCCAGATGAAGGCTGCTATTGTTGTGGACCATCTTGTGCCCCGCCTGATACTGTTCCAGATGAAGGTTGTTTTTGTTGTGGACCATCTTGTGACCTGACTGATAATGTTCTAGATGAAGGTTGCTATTGTTGTGGACCATCTTGTGCCCCGACTGATACTGTTCCAGATGAAGGTTGTTATTGTTGTGGACCATCTTGTGCCCTGACTGATACTGTTCCAGATGAAGGTTGGTATTGTTGTGGACCATCTTGTGCCCCGACTGATACTGTTCCAGATGAAGGCTGCTATTGTTGTGGACTATATTGTGCCCTGACTGATACTGTTCCAGATGAAGGCTGCTATTGTTGTGGACCATCTTGTGCCCCGCCTGATACTGTTCCAGATGAAGGTTGTTTTTGTTGTGGACCATCTTGTGCCCCGACTGATACTGTTCCAGATGAAGGTTGTTATTGTTGTGGACCATCTTGTGACCTGACTGATACTGTTCCAGATGAAGGTTGGTATTGTTGTGGACCATCTTGTGCCCCGACTGATACTGTTCCAGATGAAGGTTGTTTTTGTTGTGGACCATCTTGTGCCCTGACTGATACTGTTCCAGATGAAGGTTGTTTTTGTTGTGGACCATCTTGTGCCCTGACTGATACTGTTCCAGATGAAGGTTGTTATTGTTGTGGACCATCTTGTGCCCTGACTGATCCTGTTCCAGATGAAGGCTGCTATTGCTGTGGACCATCTTGTGCCCTGACTGATACTGTTCCAGATGAAAGTTGGTATTGTTGTGGACCATCTTGTGCCCTGACTGATACTGTTCCAGATGAAGGCTGCTATTGTTGTGGACCATCTTGTGCCCTGACTGATACTGTTCCAGATGAAGGTTGTTATTGTTGTGAACCAACTTGTGCCCCGACTGATACTGTTCCAGATGAAGGTTGTTATTGTTGTGGACTATCTTGTGACCTGACTGATACTGTTCCAGATGAAAGCTGCTATTGTTGTGGACCATCTTGTGCCCTGACTGATACTGTTCCAGATGAAGGCTGCTATTGCTGTGGACTATCTTGCCAGTTGTGTGAATACAGAGTTATTGTTTGGAGTACACAAATACATTGTGAAGAGGTTTGTCTATGTTTTATTTTTCCCCTTTACAATACCTGCTTCATTATCTTTAATTTCACTCCTATTTTGTTCGGTAGTCCAAATTAAGTCGACATACTACATTTCCTTAGCTACATCTTAGATAAATCTGTTTCTTTTCTTCTACCATGGCTGCACTTCAAAAATGTTCTGTTCTTTTCATTTGTGAAGTAAATAAACATTCTCCTCTTCATCATAACTGCTGCTATGTTTTTATTGAACGGTGTCTGCTTCCGGGTTCTATCCCGCGCCTTGAGACTGGTGCATGCGCGGTACGAAGGGCCCCCTCGTCCCCTTTGGGGGATCTGGTTTAACCATGGCATAATCCAGGTGTGTAAGTCCCACTTTTTAAAAACCGGACACAATGGGATGAAGGTGTTTCCATGAGCTGTAGGAGGATCATTCAGACTGATTTAGTGCTTGGACTCGTGTCACTCAGACAACTGGATATACTTCATATAGTATTAGCAACCTGTCTGCGTTACTTCAGGTCAAGAGTAATAGTCACGGTCAAAGTACCTTCTGATTCAGTAACTCACTCCATCCTACTTAAAACACACCTCTGATTGCGTCTGGGAACTGTATGCTTTATAAATACAAAAGTCTGTGTTGTGAAAAAACTAACTACACTAATCAGTGGACATCTTTAAAAGAGGATGAAGAAGACCAGGATACATCACACTAGGACCATGTACCCGAATCATTTTGAGACAGTGGAACCTCCTTTTGCAAACTTAATTGTATAGTGAAGCAGAGTTCCACATAAAGATCAACACACACACACACACACACACACACACACACACACACACACACACACACACACACACACACACACACACACACACACACACACACACACACACACACACACACACACACACACACACACACACACACACACACACACACACACACACACACACACACACACACACACACACACACACACACACACACACACACACACACAGGTTAGGGTTACTGGCTGTGAATGAAGACATGAACATTGGTACCTGCAGGCTCGTAGAAAACATCTGATCCCAAGATGAGGTGGAGCGGTGCAAGCAGGGCCAGGTGTGCTGAGATGTCCCCCCAGGTGAGAGGCAGCGTGAGCACCTCATGCAGGTTGTTGGCATCAAAGCTGCGTTTGCAGGTGTGTTGCCATAGCAACGTGTTAGCGTCGTCGGAAAGGATGATCTTTGCACCGCACTTGGCCGCCACCACACCTGGAAGACTGACTCCTGCACCCAGCTGTAGAAAGAATGTCTGTAGTAGTGTTCACCTGTCAGGTGTGGCACCTGTCTAATGTCTGTAGTAGTGTTCACCTGTCAGGTGTGGCACCTGTCTAATGTCTGTAGTAGTGTTCACCTGTCAGGTGTGGCACCTGTCTAATGTCTGTAGTAGTGTTCACCTGTAAGGTGTGGCACCTGTCTAATGTCTGTAGTAGTGTTCACCTGTCAGGTGTGGCGCCTGTCTAATGTCTGTAGTAATGTTCACCTGTCAGGTGTGGCACCTGTCTAATGTCTGTAGTAGTGTTCACCTGTCAGGTGTGGCACCTGTCTAATGTCTGTAGTAATGTTCACCTGTCAGGTGTGGCACCTGTCTAATGTCTGTAGTAGTGTTCACCTGTCAGGTGTGGCACCTGTCTAATGTCTGTAGTAGTGTTCACCTGTCAGGTGTGGCACCTGTCTAATGTCTGTAGTAGTGTTCACCTGTAAGGTGTGGCACCTGTCTAATGTCTGTAGTAGTGTTCACCTGTCATGTCAGGTGTGGCACCTGTCTATGTCTGTAGTAGTGTTCACCTGTCAGGTGTGGCACCTGTCTAATGTCTGTAGTAGTGTTCACCTGTCAGGTGTGGCGCCTGTCTAATGTCTGTAGTAGTGTTCACCTGTCAGGTGTGGCACCTGTCTAATGTCTATAGTAGTGTTCACCTGTCAGGTGTGGCACCTGTCTAATGTCTGTAGTAGTGTTCACCTGTCATGTGTGGCACCTGTCTAATGTCTGTAGTAATGTTCACCTGTCAGGTGTGGCACCTGTCTAATGTCTGTAGTAGTGTTCACCTGTCAGGTGTGGCACCTGTCTAATGTCTGTAGTAATGTTCACTTGCCAGGTGTGGCACCTGTCTCACCTCCAACACCGTCTGCTCCTTCAGGTCCAGTCTTCTGCTCCACACATACTGAGCCAGCACCACCGCACTGGGCCACACGTACGTGCCGTACTGGGCATCCACCACCTGGATTTGTTCAATAATAATAATATTGAACATGCATTATATCTTCTTGTGTGTTGTGCACGTCCCTCAATAATCATATTCATAAATAAATATATATATACATAAACATATATACATACACACAAACATACATAGAAACACACACACATATTTTATATATATATATATATATATACAGTGGTGGTCAAAAGTGTACGTACACTTGTAAAGAACATCATGTCATGGCTGTCTTGACTTTCCAATCATTTCTACAAGTCTTATGTTTTTGTGATGTAGTGATTGGAGCACATACTTGTTGCTCACAAAAAACATTCATGAAGTTTGCTTCTTTTATGAATTTATTATGGGTCAACACTGTATCGATCCGTTGTGGTGAAGAAGGAGCTGAGCCGTAAGGCAAAGCTCTCAATTTACCGGTCGATCTACGTTCCCATCCTCACCTATGGTCATGAGCTTTGGGTCATGACCGAAAGGACAAGATCACGGGTACAAGCGGCCCAAATGAGTTTCCTCCGCCGGGTGGCGGGTCTCTCCGTTAGAGATAGGGTGAGAAGCTCTGTCATCCGGGAGGAGCTCAAAGTAAAGCCGCTGCTCCTCCATATCGACTGGACAAGGATGGCAGTGTACACCTGGACAAGGATGGCAGTAGTGATGGGTCCGGCAACACCGATGCATCGGCGCATGCGTCGAGCTCATAGAGCAAAACCCTGTGTCGGTGCGCGTACCGCTTTTAGAAAGTCACGTGACCGATCATGAGCTGTTTTGGTCACGTGACCGATACGCCAACTGTGTCGCTCCTCTGTGCCCTGTGAGCGGCTCTTTTCTACAGCCCGAGAAATAATAACTAAGAAGAGAAAGCGTCTAAAATTGAATACGTTGGAAAAACTGTTGTTTTTTTTTTTTTTAATAAAAATGTGTAAAAATAAATAAATAATTTCCAGGTCCACAAGCATCCTCATTCACAACACGTTCTCTTAGATTTCCATGTTATGATACATGTTCACATTATTTGACTGTATCTAAAAAAGACAAAAAAAATATTTTTATTTAAATGAAGTTATGAAATAATCCTAAATGAAATACAATGACTTGGTTTATATTATTGTATATACTAGGTCAGTGGTTCTCAACCTTTTTTCAGCAATGTACCCCCTGTGAATTTTTTTTTAATTCAAGTACCCCCTAATCAGAGCAAAGCATTTTTGGTTGAAAAAAAAAAGATGAAGTAAAATACAGCACTATGTCATCAGTTTCTGATTTATTAAATTGTATAACAGTGCAAAATATTGCTCATTTGTAGTGGTCTTTCTTGAACTATTTGGAAAAAAAAGATATAAAAATAACTAAAAACTTGTTGAAAAATAAACAAGTGATTCAATTATAAATAAAGATTTCTACACATAGAAGTAATCACCAACTTAAAGTGCCCTCTTTGGGGATTGTATTAGAGATCCATCTGGATTCATCAACTTAATTCTAAACATTTATTCACAAAAAAAAAAAATCTTTAACATCAATATTTATGGAACATGTCCACAAACAATCTAGCTGTCAACACTGAATATTGCATTGTTGCATTTCTTTTCACACTTCTTTTTGACAGACATTTTAGTGACAAACCTGAGCTTGTGCTTCACGGAGTTTATGAACTTACATTCATATTTTGTTGAAGTATTATTCAATAAATATATTTATAAAGGATTTTTGAATTGTTGCTATTTTTAGAATATTTTTAAAAAATCTCATGTACCCCTTGGCATACCTTCAAGTACCCCCAGGGGTACGCGTACCCCCATTTGAGAACCACTGTACTAGCTCATCAAATCAGTGTCAGTTGAGTCGGTCCATAGGTTGCCTGTAGGGATTTTTAATGTCCAGCAGATGTCAGTATTTAGTGACACAGTATCGACACAGTATCAATACAGTTTTGCAATGTGTCGAAACGCTTCATGACGCCTCATCAACCCATCACTAGCAAGCAGTGTACACCTGGACAAGGATGGCAGTGTACACCTGGACAAGTGTCTACCTGCTGGCAGGACCAACACAGACATACAACATTCACACACTAGTCAAATATTACCTCCGGTATGAACACACTCAGTCGCTCCTGCGTGTCTTTCCTGCTGTCTTCAAACGTGAACGTCCTGGAAGCGATTCTGGGGATTCCACATTCGATGCGGTTTATTTCGCACATCTCATCTTAAAATGTGTAAATAGTGTAGTAGTCTTCCGTCTATTCTTCTTCTTCTTATATCAACTTTTGCTGCGCATTACTGCCACCTTCTGACTGGACTGTGCAAATGTGCAAGTCATATATGACGTTCAAAACTCGCGAGTATCTTGCTGAATCGGGACCTTATGTCACATACTCACTATGGCGGCAGTGAGTATGTGACATAAACGAGTACCTATATATATATATATATATATATATATATATATATATATATATATATATATATATATATATATATAATTCCCCTAGGTAACACGTAGTGAGTGTGGCTAATGCCTTGTTGCGCAATGACTCCTTCGTACTTGAGTCAATCAAAGGAATCAAGTTTTCCCATTCCTTTAATACAAGCGCACGTTTGGCGGAAGCAAAACGTGTCAGCCAATCAAATCATCGTATGTGCCTGGCGGGAAGGCCCACTTTTCATTCCAGCCAATGGACACAAGTTGTCAGACCAATCAGCTTTCAATAACCGCTTTAGGGGCGTGGCCGGTGCTTGACAACCAGTTGCAATAGCATTGGTGTGACCGACTGCTTGCTGCTCTTACATCTTATAACATTACATTTATAACATTACATTACATTTATAACATTACATTACATTTATAGCATTGCATTACATTTATAACATTTACCATGGGGCCCTGTTGGACCAGCTGATTAATTCGCCGCTCATTAGTACTGATGACGAGCAGCACGTTAGCGCCATTAAGTTAGCTATTTGTTGACGAGCAGAAGAAGGAATGAACCACAAGAGCAAGAAGAGGATTAAAGAGGCCAAACGGAGCGCCAGACCCGAGTTAAAGGACTCTTTAGACTGGATAAAGCGCAATTATCATGAAACCTTCGACACGTCGCACGGCTCCGTAAAGGTAACTACTCATGTAGCATGCTAGCCTAGCCTAGCCTAGCTCATATTAGCTCGGCTAGGCTAACACTCGCTAGCCGCGGCTTGTCCGTCACGTCGACCCAAAGACGGAACTTGTGAATGATTCACAGACTTCTTGATGTCGGCTGGAAGTTGTTCTATTTGGACTCCCGACAATGGAACAGCCCTAACCGTAACTGAAACGTCTGGATTCTTCTAGCGAAGGAAGACATATGACGTCACGCGCTCATCGTCAATCATAAGATGATCTAAAACCGCCTTGGTTTCATGCTTGGACGCAATGTAGCACACATCTGAAGCTGGGAGTCATTGTCAGCACGGACGATTGGAAACTCGCTTATTGACGACGTCACACATGTCTGTTGTTTACACCTGTGCATTGCAACACATGTTGTTTACACCTGTGCATTGCAACACATGTTGTTTACACCTGTGCATTGCAACACATGTTGTTTACACCTGTGCATTGCAACGCATGTTGTTTACACCTGTGCATTGCAACACATGTTGTTTACACCTGTGCATTGCAACACATGTTGTTTACGCCTGTGCATTGCAACACATGCTTCCAGATTGTTCTCTTCGTCTCGATGAAGACTTATAGGCAGGAAGCAACATTATACAGCAAAGATGAGCTGTCAGTTTCCCTGCAGGATACAACGCCAGCTGGAAATACTGGAGACGTAATATGTAATTATGATGCAGGATTCAACCCCAGCTGTAAGACAGTATATAATATATACAGTGGTGGTCAAAAGTGTACATACTAGAGATGCGCGGTTTGCGGACACAACCGCCCGATCCGCGGATTATCCGCGGATCGGGCGGATGAAATTAAAAAAAATTAGATTTTATCCGCGGGTCGGGTCGGGTCGGGCGGTTGAAATAAAAAAAAATGAGATTTTAAATAGATTCAGGCAGGTGGCAGTTAAACCAATTGGTAAATATATATACATAGTTAAATGTTGTTACCCACATACGAAAAACGAGCAGGCACCTGCAGCATATGCCACAACAGAAGAAAAAAAAAAAAAGAGATGGACACTTTTACGGAGCGGAGAAAGGACGCCTCGCCGGGGTCCGGGACCGAGGCCCCTTCCCCCGAGAGGGCCCCACCGGGAGCCGTAGCTGAGGCGATCCGCGAGAAGGGCCCGACGCACGTCCAGGGTCACCACCGCGCCCACCGCACCGACACCCCGCCTCGTCCGCCTTTGCCGCGGCCGGCGTCACGCGCAGCAGGTAAGCAGCTTACCTGCCCGCCACCCCCGTGGCCGGGGGCTCGTAACAGGGGTCACTCCGCGCGCTCCGCCCGCGCAGCTTACCTGCCCGCCACCCCTGTTGCCGGGGGCGCGTAACAGGGGTCACTCCGCGCGCAGTGCGCTCACGAAAGGGGTGGGGCTCACCCTGGTTGATATAGACAGCAGGACGGTGGCCATGGAAGTCGGAACCCGCTAAAGAGTGTGTAACAACCCACCTGCCGAATCAACTAGCCCTGAAAATGGATGGCGCTGGAGCGTCGGCCCCATACCCGGCCGTCGCCGGCAGCGAGACGCGCTTGGAGGTGCGCTCAGCGCGGCTCCCATATGATTGCGCACTGGTGTGCGTCTGGGTCGTGACAGCGTGGCACGCGAATGTCTGTGCTGCATTGGATCAGTCTCCTTTCTTTAACAGACAAAAGCTTTATAACCTCACTAATGCCTTGCATCGTCTATATTAGATATATAACAACGGGCGGGTGCGGGCGGGTGCGGTTCTGATCAAATGTTAAGTCGGGTGGATGGCGGATGGTTGACGACTTTCTGATGCGGTTGCGGATGAAATAATTGGCTATCCGCGCATCTCTAGTACATACACTTGTAAAGAACATCATGTCATGGCTGTCTTGACTTTCCAATCATTTCTACAACTCTTATATTTTTGTGATGTAGTGATTGGAGCACATACTTGTTGGTCACAAAAAACATTCATGAAGTTTGCTTCTTTTATGAATTTATTATGGCTCTACTGAAAATGTGAGGGTGAAAAGTATACATACAGCAATGTTAATATTTGCTTACATGTCCCTTGGCAAGTTTACCTGCAATAAGGCGCTTTTGGTAGCCATAGTATATATCTGTATAATGAATCAATTTAAGTGGACCCCGACTTAAACAAGTTGAAAAACTTATTCGGGTGTTACCATTTAGTGGCCAATTGCACGGAATATGTACTTCACTGTGCAACCTACTAATAAAAGTCTCAATCAATCAATCCACAAGCTTCTGCTTGAATTTTTGACCACTAAATTGGTGCAGTTCAGCTAAATGTGTTGGTTTGAAATGAAAGTTTTAGCATGGCCTTCCCAAAGTCCTGACTTAAATGTGTGGACAATGCTGAAGAAACAAGTCCATGTCAGAAAAGCAACACATTCAGCTGAACTGCAGCAATTTAGTGGTCAAGTGGTCAAGCAGAAGCTTGTGGATGGCTACCAAAAGTGCCTTATTGCAGGTCAACTTGCCAAGGGACATGTAAGCAAATATTAACATTGCTGTATGTATACTTTTCACCCTCACATTTTCAGTAGAGCCATAATAAATTCATAAAAGAAGCAAACTTCATGAATGTTTTTTGTGACCAACAAGTATGTGCTCCAATCACTACATCACAAAAACATAAGACTTGTAGAAATGATTGTAAAGTCAAGACAGCCATGACATGATGTTCTTTACAAGTCTATGTACACTTTTGACCACCACTGTAGATATGACGCAGGATTCAACACCAGCTGTAAGACAGGATACGTATATAATATGTATATATGATGCAGGATTCAACACCAGCTGTAAGACAGGATAAGTATATAATATGAATGAGGTGCAGGATACAACACCAGCTGTAAGACAGTATAAGTATATAATATGAATGAGGTGCAGGATACAACACCAGCTGTAAGACAGTATAAGTATATAATATGAATGAGGTGCAGGATACAACACCAGCTGTAAGACAGTATAAGTATATAATATGAATGAGGTGCAGGATACAACAGCAGCTGTAAGACAGTATAAGTATATAATATGAATGAGGTGCAGGATACAACACCAGCTGTAAGACCGTATAAGTATATAATATGAATGAGGTGCAGGATACAACACCAGCTGTAAGACAGTATAAGTATATAATATGAATGAGGTGCAGGATACAACACCAGCTGTAAGACAGTATAAGTATATAATATGAATGAGGTGCAGGATACAACACCAGCTGTAAGACAGTATAAGTATATAATATGAATGAGGTGCAGGATACAACACCAGCTGTAAGACAGTATAAGTATATAATATGAATGAGGTGCAGGATACAACACCAGCTGTAAGACAGTATAAGTATATAATATGAATGAGGTGCAGGATACAACACCAGCTGTAAGACAGTATAAGTATATAATATGAATGAGGTGCAGGATACAACACCAGCTGTAAGACCGTATAAGTATATAATATGAATGAGGTGCAGGATACAACACCAGCTGTAAGACAGTATAAGTATATAATATGAATGAGGTGCAGGATACAACACCAGCTGTAAGACAGGATAAGTATATAATATGAATGAGGTGCAGGATACAACACCAGCTATAAGACAGTATAAGTATATAATATGAATGAGGTGCAGGATACAACACCAGCTGTAAGACAGTATAAGTATATAATATGAATGAGGTGCAGGATACAACACCAGCTGTAAGACAGGGTAAGTATATAATATGAATGAGGTGCAGGATACAACACCAGCTGTAAGACAGTATAAGTATATAATATGAATGAGGTGCAGGATACAACACCAGCTGTAAGACAGGATGTAATATATAATGCAGGATACAACCCCAGCTGTAAGACAGTATACCATATATGATGCAGGATACAAGCCCATCTGTAAGACAGTATGTAATATGAGAAGCAGAATACAGTATATAATATGTAGAAGGTGTATTTGATCAGAAGTCATCCAAGATCAATATTTTCTGTGACACAGGACAGCGTTGAGCGAGTGGACGTGTTACGTGTGAGCCCACAAGACTTCATCCAGCGCTTTGAGAAGCCTTACCGGCCCGTGGTTCTGCTCCACTGTCAGGAGTCCTGGCCCGCACGGGAGAAGTGGACTGTGGAGCGGCTGAAGCGCAAGTATCGCAACCAGAAGTTCAAATGTGGCGAGGACAACGACGGCTACTCGGTGAAGATGAAGATGAAGTACTACGTGGAGTACCTGGAGAGCACCCGGGACGACAGCCCGCTCTACATCTTCGACAGCAGCTACGGCGAGCACGCCAAGCGCAGGAAGCTGCTGCAGGACTACCAGGTGCCCGACTTCTTCACCGACGACCTCTTCCAGTTTGCAGGAGAGAAGCGCCGGCCCCCGTACAGGCGAGTCTACCACATGGAAGATGTCCTCCATCAGGTCAAAGCAACTACTTCTCCTCCTCCTCAGGTGGTTTGTGATGGGCCCGGCTCGCTCCGGCACCGGCATCCATATTGACCCGCTGGGAACCAGCGCCTGGAACGCTCTGGTCCAGGGTCATAAGAGGTGGTGCCTGTTCCCCACCAACACGCCCCGAGATCTCATCAAGGTGAGCCGAGAAGATGGAGGCAACCAGCAGGACGAGGCCATCACCTGGTTCAACGTGGTCTACCCACGCACGCAGCAGCCCGGCTGGCCTCCGCAGTTCACGCCGCTGGAGATCCTGCAGAGACCTGGAGAGACCGTCTTTGTGCCTGGTCAGTGGCGAGCAAGTATCGAGTCATCGGGTTTTACTACCAATAACCATACCTGCTGTAAAACTTCCATCACCGTGTTAAATGAAATAGATTGAAAAAGTGAGAGTGATAACCACACATTGCTAACATTATGGAGACCAACTAGCAATAGCTCGTTACCTAGCTTAAATGCTAACATGTAAACAAAAGACATTAACGTTTTTCCCCTTTGGGAAATATTCCCCAGTCTAAACTTCAATAATCACATTCATTATAAACAACTCAGATACAGTATTCACATTGAACATAAACAATTAAGATACGGTATTCACATTAAACATAAACTACTAAGATACAGTATTCATATTAAACACAAACTAAGATACAGTATTCACATTAAACATAAATAACTCAGATACAGTATTCACATTAATCATAAACTACTAAGATACAGTATTCACATTAAACATAAACTACTAAGATACAGTATTCACATTAAACAAACAACTAAGATACAGTATTCACATTAAACTACTAAGATACAGTATTCACATTAAACATAAACTACTAAGATACAGTATTCACATTGAACATAAACTACTAAGATACAGTATTCACATTAAACATAAACTACTAAGATACAGTATTCACAATCATAACTTACTAAGATACAGTATTCACATTAAACAAACAACTAAGATACAGTATTCACATTAAACTACTAAGATACAGTATTCACATTAAACATAAACTACTAAGATACAGTATTCACATTGAACATAAACTACTAAGATACAGTATTCACATTAAACATAAACTACTAAGATACAGTATTCACAATCATAACTTACTAAGATACAGTATTCACATTAAACTACTAAGATACAGTATTCACATTAAACAAACTGCTAAAATACAGTATTCACATTGAACATAAACTACTAAGATACAGTATTCACATTGAACATAAACTACTAAGATACAGTATTCCCATTAAACACAAACTACTAAGATACAGTATTCACATTGAACATAAGCTACTAAGATACAGTATACAATATGTTATAATAAATAAAAATATTCAGCACTTCAAAATACCATCCATTTGCTGAATGGCGATATATGATATATATAAATAAATAAATATACTTGTATAGCGCTTTTCTACCTTCAAGGTACTCAAAGCGCTTTGACACTATTTCCACATTCACACACACATTCACACACTGATGGAGGGAGCTGCCATGCAAGGCGCTAACCAGCAGCCATCAGGAGCAAGGGTGAAGTGTCTTGCCCAAGGACACAACAGACGTGACGAGGATGGTAGAAGGTGGGGATTGAACCCCAGTAACCAGCAACCCTCCGATTGCTGGCACAGCCACTCTACCAACTTCGCCACGCCGTCCCATCTTGATATTTTTTCCGTAAAGTAAAATTAAAACACAAAACAGTCCTAGTTACCTGAGATACTAAGTATGTCATTATGACTTAGTCAATATTTTGACTTGCTAATTTACTAAGTCAAAATAATGACTTACTGTAAGTTAGCGTTTATATTTGTATCAACATGTGATAGCAGGGACCCTGCCATTCAAAACCAGGCTGCTGCATTACTAATGATTCATGTAACTATAGCTGAAAAAATAGTACAATAGCATTAGGAGAGACTTTTCATCCCTGAACACCATGGAGTTCATGTAGGCTTTATGATGCACTTATATTATTATATCAACTATCAGAGACAGAAACTCTTCATTTAAAATAATGTCCTTTTTTGCTGCTTCAACACAGCTCAATCAACACAGAAAAAGGAGAGAAAGACTAGCATTATTGACCTACAGTTAACAACTAACAGACAGGGCTTTGCTGTTTGTTTCATGTGGGGCGGGCACACCGCACACACACCGCACAGTGAGCTAACGTTACGCTAAAAGCTAATTAGCCTTCACCTCAAGGACTGCGAGCGAGCTGAGCTGCCACTTATGTTTCTAGAACGTCATCTTCACGAGACCAGTGAAGCTGATAACTTGACCATGAAACATCTTCAATGATAAGTAGATAACTTGACCATGAAACCTCTTCACTGGTAAGTTGATGATAACTAGACCATGAAACATCTTCACTGGTAAGTTGATGATAACTAGACCATGAAACCTCTTCACTGGTAAGTTGATGATAACTAGACCATGAAACATCTTCACTGGTAAGTTGATGATAACTTGACTATGAAACATCTTCACTGGTAAGTTGATGATAACTTGGTAAGTTGATGGTAAGTTGATGATAACTAGACCATGAAAACATCTTCACTGGTAAGTTGATGATAACTAGACCATGAAAACATATTCACTGGTAAGTTGATGATAACTTGACTATGAAACATCTTCACTGGTAAGTTGATGATAACTTGACCATGAACTTGACTATGGTAAGTTACCAGTGAAGATGCTTCATGGTCTAGTTATCATCAACTTACTGCTGGTAAGTTGATGATAACTTGACCATGAAACATCTTCAATGATAAGTAGATAACTTGACCATGAAACCTCTTCACTGGTAAGTTGATGATAACTTGACTATGAAACATCTTCACTGGTAAGTTGATGATAACTAGACCATGAAACATCTTCACTGGTAAGTTGATGATAACTTGACCATGAACTTGACTATGGTAAGTTACCAGTGAAGATGCTTCATGGTCTAGTTATCATCAACTTACCAGTGAAGATGTTTCATGGTCTAGTTATCATCAACTTACCAGTGAAGATGTTTCAAAGTCAAGTTATCATCAACTTACCAGTGAAGATGTTTCATGGTCTAGTTATCATCAACTTACCAGTGAAGATGTTTCATAGTCAAGTTATCATCAACTTACCAGTGAAGATGTTTCATGGTCTAGTTATCATCAAATTACCAGTGAAGATGTTTCATGGTCTAGTTATCATCAACTTACCAGTGAAGATGTTTCATGGTCTAGTTATCATCAACTTACCAGTGAAGATGTTTCATGGCTGCTCAGACTCAGATTTGTTCCCTTCTGAGCAAAGAAGCAAAGGATGGTGTCAATAGTGAATGTGTTGTTGTTGTTGCAGGAGG
The DNA here is from genome assembly GCF_033978685.3 of Nerophis lumbriciformis. Classification (NCBI taxonomy): domain Eukaryota; kingdom Metazoa; phylum Chordata; class Actinopteri; order Syngnathiformes; family Syngnathidae; genus Nerophis; species Nerophis lumbriciformis. Next base: position 42,716,599 of record NC_084569.2, on the reverse strand, counting down.
ATGGTGGCATGTGGTGCTCAACTTGGACACCACCATCGCTATCACGCAGAACTTCGCCAGCACCACTAACTTCCCCATCGTTTGGCACAAAACTGTACGAGGTCGGCCCAAACTGTCCAGGAAGTGGTACAGGTAACTCCGCAAAATGTCATATTATCGATTATTTCTGGCTGGTGTTGTGGTGTCCTACTACCTTGAACGCACCATAAAAACACCCATAGAAGGGAGCACAGCTTGTAGGTTGAAGGTTCACAACTGTGAACATCACTTCCTGTTGCAGATGTTCACATTTATAACTGTGATAAAACATGTACACTGTGCAAATTTACATGTTAGTGGCTCAAAAACAAAACATTTTATACAAGTTTAAATGTGGTTATGATGTTTTCAGGAGAAAAGACATTTGTGTTGTTTATGAGCTATGAGCGCACTAGCTAGCGATTAGCATCCTAGCTGATTCTCCAGGAAATGAGCGGTATTCAATATAAAAGCATTAATATTATTAGTAATATTACTGTGTCTTTTTCAAAGTCACATTAATCCATCTCCGTTTTATGATCATGTTACTTATAATATCCTATTTTTACTTGCATTTTCTGCTTCAACATGTTGAAGCATGAAGGACCTGACCTAAAACTAACGTAACCAACACGTCATCTTAGATACTTGGATAACTAACCAGGCATAGTGATTTTTCCATCTATTGTCGATAATCTGTTTTTTTCAATTATTTTCCGGGGGGGTTTTTTTGTTTGTTTTTTCGTTTTTTGTTTTTTTTACCGACAATGTATCTTGGTCCGTCTTTTTGATAAAATAACATAGTGACTGAAACAGACCAAGAAATGTGTAAATAATGTCAATAACTAGATGAACCGTCTGTGGCTGTGAAGTGAACACTAGTAGGGTTGTAAATACTGTATATAGTAGGCTAACCCATGTGGTTCCTGTGGTTGTGAACACAATTACTGTAGTGACTAAATAACATAGTGACTGAAACAGACATAGTAATGTGTAAATAATGTCAATAAGTAGATGAACCATCTGTGGCTGTGAAATGAACACTAGTAAGGTTGTAAATACTGTATACAGTAGGCTAACCCATGTGGTTCCTGTGGATGTGAACACAATTACTGTAGTGACTAAATAACATAGTGAGTGAAACAGACATAGTAATGTGTAAATAATGTCAATAAGTAGGTGAACCATCTTTGGCTGTGAAATGAACACTAGTAAGGTTGTAAATACTGTATAGAGTAGTGAAGTGAATTATATTTATGTAGCACTTTTTTTCTAGTGACCTAAAGCGCTTTACATAGTGAAAGCCAATATCTAAGTTCCATTTAAAGCAGTGTGGGTGGCACTGGGAGCAGGTGGGTAAAGTGTCCTGCCCAAGGACACAACGACAGTGACTAGGATGGCAGAAGCGGGGATCGAACCTGGGACCCTCAAGTTGCTGGCACGGCTGTTCTACCAACCGAGCTATACCTTCCCAAGTAGGCTAACCCATGTGGTTCCTGTGGATGTGAACACATTACTGTAGTGACTAAATAACATAGTGAGTGAAACAGACATAGTAATGTGTAAATAATGTCAATAACTAGATGCAACATCTGTGGCTGTGAAGTGAACACTAGGAGGGTTGTAAATACTGTATACAGTAGGCTAACCCATGTGGTTCCTGTGGATGTGAACACATTACTGTAGTGACTAAATAACAGTGACTGAAACAGACATAGTAATGTGTAAATAATGTCAATAACTAGATGCAACATCTGTGGCTGTGAAGTGAACACTAATAGGGTTGTAAATACTGTATACAGTAGGCTAACCCATGTGGTTCCTGTGGATGTGAACACATTACAGTAGTGACTAAATAACATAGTGAGTGAAACAAAGTAATGTGTAAATAATGTCAATAACTAGATACAACATCTGTGACTGTGAAGTGAACACTAGTAGGGTTATAAATACTGTATAGAGTAGCCTAACCTAGGTGGTTCCTGTGGATGTGAACACATTACTGTAGTGACTAAATAACATAGTGAGAGACAAAGTAATGTGTAAATAATGTCAATAAGTAGATGAACCATCTGTGGCTGTGAAGTGAACACTAGTAAGGTTGTAAATACTGTATAGAGTAGGCTAACCCATGTGGTTCCTGTGGTTGTGAACACAATTACTGTAGTGACTAAATAACATACTGACTGAAACAGACATAGTAATGTGTAAATAATGTCAATAACTAGATACAACACCTGTGGCTGTGAAGTGAACACTAATAGGGTTGTAAATACTGTATACAGTAGGCTAACCCATGTGGTTCCTGTGGATGTGAACACATTACTGTAGTGACTAAATAACATAGTGAGTGAAACAAAGTAATGTGTAAATAATGTCAATAAGTAGATGAACCGTCTGTGGCTGTGAAGTGAACACTAGTAAGGTTGTAAATACTGTATAGAGTAGGCTAACCCATGTGGTTCCTGTGGATGTGAACACAATTACTGTAGTGACTAAATAACATAGTGAGTGAAACAGACAAAGTAACGTGTAAATAATGTCAATAAGTAGATGAACCATCTGTGGCTGTGAAGTGAACACTAGTAAGGTTGTAAATACTGTATAGAGTAGCCTACCCATGTGGTTCCTGTGGATGTGAACACATTACTGTAGTGACTAAACAACACAGTGAGTGAAACAGACAAAGTAATGTGTAAATGATGTCAATAAGTAGATGAACCATCTGTGGCTGTGAAGTGAACACTAGTAAGGTTGTAAATACTGTATAGAGTAGGCTAACCCATGTGGTTCCTGTGGATGTGAACACAATTACAGTAGTGACTAAATAACATAGTGACTGAAAATGGTAAATGGGTTATACTTGTATAGCGCTTTTCTACCTTCAAGGTACTCGAAGCGCTTTGACACTATTTCCACATTCACACATTGAGGGCGGGAGCTGCCATGCAAGGCCCTAACCACCACCCATCAGGAGCAAGGGTGAAGTGTCTTGCTAAAGGACACAACGGGCGTGACTAGGTTGGTAGAAGGTGGGGATCGAACCAGGAACCCTCAGGTTGCTGGCACTGCCACTCTCCCAACCTCACCACGCCGTCCCCAGAAACTGTATAGAGTAGACTAACCCATGTGGTTCCTGTGGATGTGAACACATGACTGTAGTGACTAAATAACTGACTGAAACAGACATAGTGATTCATTTGGATGGATGAGCTATGTATTTATGTCAACTGTGATCATTTTTCAATTCTTTAAACACTAAAACATCCCCCCACCCTGGCTTATTCTCAGTCTTTTTCATGAAGTTGAAATCACACGCCTGTTACTAACATAGTTGAAAAACTACTTGAGTAACTAATACTTGAACACTTTGTGTGCTGGAGGGTTCTGAAGCAGGAGCGACCTGACCTGGCAGCGCTGGCTGACCGAGTGGACCTGCAGGAGTCCACTGGCATCGCATCAGACACCTCCAGCGACTCGTCCTCGTCCTCGTCCAGCTCCTCGGACTCCGACTCGGACGTAAGTTGTGGTGCGCTGGACATGTGCGCCGGTCCTCACCCGTGTTCCTGGCAGGTGGGCTCCTGCTCCGAGGGCGACGGCGTGTCCCACCGCAGGAAGAAGAGACGCACGTGCAACACGGCGGCCAACGGAGACGCGCACGGTCAGGACGACTGTGTCAGCAAGGAAAGGAGCTCGTCTCGCTGAAACAAAGACTGCTGAGGAAATCTTCTTGAACTTGTTTAAGTATTTGCACAAAATGTCCATTGGATTTGAGGAAGGTGAGAGTTAATTTGAATCACCAATGACCAGTGGTGCCTTTTCACTTGTGTTGCTCAATAAAGGCTTTTGTAGGATTCACATCTCAACAGCCTTTATTTTGAAAGTGCACAGGATGTGTGTGGGTGGTGTTTGCACGTGTGCAGGATTACAAGACAGCCGTGTGCTCTTCATCCTCCTCATCCTCTTCATCATGGAGCTGCAGTTCAGCCTCGTCTTCTTTTTCACCGCCATTGTCGCCTTCCTTTTGGCCGTCGTTCTGCACAGGAAGTCCAAGACCCCGCTTTCCTGCAGCGCAAACAAGGAGCTCCAACTTCAGCCTCAGGTTGTTGACTTTTTTCTGACCTAATTATAATGGCTACAATATTGTTAGTCACCCCAATAATAGCAATTCCTTGTGCAAAATTACTGATGATTCCATTTTTAGTCACAACCTACTTGAAAAGTGCTGGGAAATATTTTCATTTTCATCTTTGCCACAATTAGACATTCATTTTGTTTGTATCATTATTATATACCATGTCATCATAGATGAATAACATGTTATACTTTAATCATCCACTTTCATAAATGTTAGCATAGACCAATTACTCATCATCTTTGATAAATGCTTTGATAACCAACATGTCCTCATCACCATGACAAGATTTTATTAGCCGCAACTCTTAGTTCCAACATGTCAGCGTTTGATCGCAGTCCTCCTCCACCTTTGTGACCTATCAAAAAGCTAAATCAAACATTAAACTAACAGCAAAGTCACATTTTAGCTGTTTGCTGGAGTTTCAGCATGCAATAATCCTAATCATAGGTCCTTGCAGTGTTCCTAATAAAAAGTCCCGTCAGTGTTCCTAATAAAAGGTTCTTGCATGGTTCCTAATAAAAAGTCCTTGCGGTGTTCCCAATTAAAAGTTCAATCAATGTTTACTTATATAGCCCTAAATCACCAGTGTCTCAAAGGGCTGCACAAGCAAAAACTACATCCTGGGCTCAGATCCCACATCAGGGCAAGAAAAAACTCAACCTAATGGGATGACAATGAGAAACCTGGGAGGGTACCACAGATGTGGGGACCCCCCTCTCCACGAAGGAAAGGCGGGCAGAGCAGAAAAGAGACGGCAGATCAACTGGTCTAAAAAGGGGGGTCTATTTAAAGGCTAGAGTATACAAATGAGTTTTAAAATGGGACTTAAATGCTTCTACTGAGGTAGCATCTCTAACTGTTACTGCTAGAACATTCCAGAGTACTGGAGCCCCAATAGAAAACACTCTATAGCCCTCAGACTTTTTTTGGGCTCTGGGAATCACTAGTAAGCCGGAGTTCTTTGAAGGCAGATTTTTTGCCGGGACATATGGTACAATACAATCAGCAAGATAGACCCTTTAGTATTTTATACCTAAGTAGTAAAACCTTAAAGTCACATCTAAAGTGCACAGGGAGACACTATAGGTATATATATATATAGGTATGTATGTATATAAAGGTATATACAGTATAGGTATATATGTATATAAAGGTATATACAGTATAGGCGTAATATGATCAAACTTTCTTGTTCTTGTCAAAAGTCTAGCAGCCGCATTTTGTAGCAAGTGTAATATTTTAATGCTAGACATAGGGAGACCCAAAAATAATACCGTAGGTTACAGTAATGGAGACGAGACGTAACGAACGCATGAATAATGATCTCAGCGTCGCTAGTGGACAAAATGGAACACATTTTAGCGATATTACGGAGATGAAAGAAGTCTGTTTTAGTAACATTCTTAATGTGTGACTCAAAGAAGAGAGTTGGGTGGAAGATAATACCCAGATTCTTTACCGAGTCGCCTTGTGTAATTGTTTGGTTGTCAAATGTTAAGGTGGTATTATTAAATAGGTAAGTTCCTTCAGTGTTCCCAATAAAAGGTCCGTTACAGTGTTCCCAATAAAAAAGGTCCTTGCAGTGTTCCCAGCAAAAAGTCCCTTCAGTGTTCCTAATAAAAGGTCTTTGTAGTGTTCCCAATAAAAGTTCCTTCGGTGTTCCCAATAAAAGGTCCCTTGCAGTGTTCACAGCAAAAACTCCCTTCAGTGTTCCTAATAAAAGGTCTTTGCAGTGTTCCCAGCAAAAAGTCCCTTCAGTGTTCCTAATAAAAGGTCTTTGCAGTGTTCCCAATAAAAGTTCCTTCAGTGTTCCCAATAAAAAAGTCCCTTGCAGTGTTCCCAGCAAAAAGTCCCTTCAGTGTTCCTAAATAAAAGGTCTTTGCAGTGTTCCCAATAAAAGGTCCCTTCAGTGTTCCTAACAAGGTCCATCTGACAGCTGGAAGAGGCTTCATGAGTTGTGTCAGCTGAAAGTAACAAGGTCACACCCAGGGTTCAACTGTCCTTCAGCAGTCAAGGTCCACCAACAAGACAGTTTTTTACTTGATTGGAGGATGTACCAGCTTCAAGTGCATTAGTTTGCTTCCATGGAGACACGAGAAGAATCCTGTGGTCCAACCAGTCCTTGAAGCAAAATGTTGGGTCTAATGGATCCTGACTGAATGCAAAAGGCTAGAAGTCCCGTCTAGGTTCCTTCCTTTGCGCCAACAGCATTAGAACTGACAAAGTCCAGTTGACTTGTGGACATCAAAAGACGAAGCTAACATGTTCACATTTTATCTTGCTAGGCTGTCCCAGAAGCACCATCAACATCCGTTTCAGGAGAAACTCCAAAACCGGTCAAAGAATCCTCTTTGGGTACTCTCCTTGGAACATCCCAAGATTCTGATTCAGAATCAGTGTCTGCTCCAGAAACACTTCCGAATTCAATCTCAGAACCAGTTTCACTGCTCGGCCCATTTTTGGCATCGTCAACAAGGCCTAAAGTTTCAGAACTCCTTCCAGCGAATCAGTCAGTCAGCAAATTAGTTTGTGTACAAGAAACCGTTTCTAGTTCGGAGTCAGTCTTCTCAAACATTTCACTTCTAGAAGCGGCCCCTCAGCCAGAACCAGCAAGTGCTTTAGAACCCGTACCACAACCACTGGTAGCACCAAAACCAGTTTCAAAAATTGTTCCTCAGCTGGTGACAGTTGCACACACAAATTGTATTCCAGAACAAGTTTCCGAACTAGCACCAGATCCTGCACAGAAACAGATTTCAGTGGCACAGAGGGATCCGTATCCAAAACCCTTCTCTGAACCAGAGCTTGAAACAGTTTGTGTTCCATTACCAGCTTCTGAACAAGTGTCAGTACCACAGGTCGTTAAAGAAGAAGAGCCAGTTTCAGAACTAGAACCTGATTTCCAGTCTGAATTCAAACCTGAAGAGGTCTTAGAGGTTGTGGCTGGGTCGATTTCACGATCTGTGAATACAACTGATCTGGTCTCAAGATCCCCAGAAGAGAACCTTGAACCTGTTGCTGAGCCAGCAACCAAGCTTGGAGCAGAACCTCATCCAGAACCAGAGATTAAAGGTAAGCCTCTCCCCCCTCTGACTAAATCCTACTTTTACTCTTCCCTGTATTAAGTTGTGTAACTTCCTCTTTCCATACCAGGAAGTCATGTGACCACGGAAAATGTGTCACCCAAACATGATCAGGTTGCCATGGTGATTGTGTAACCGCTTAGCGTGTTTGTAGGCGGAGCCACCATCTGTTTCAGACATACTTAACTAAAGAGTGCTTCAACGTGTGTGTGTGTGTGTGTGTGTGTGTGTGTGTGTGTGTGTGTGTGTGTGTGTGTGTGTGTGTGTGTGTGTGTGTGTGTGTGTGTGTGTGTGTGTGTGTGTGTGTGTGTGTGTGTGTGTGTGTGTGTGTGTGTTTTGAAGTACGTACTACAAAAGCAGTGAAGTTGTCAGGTTGTGTAAATGGTAAATAAAAAGAGAATACAACAAATCCTTTTCAACTTATATTCAATTGAATAGACTGCAAAGACAAGATATTTCATGTTCACACTGAGAAACCCGAAGGCGGAGGGAAGCTACCCTCTCGTCCACCGGGTTGAACTCCGTGCAGGCTTTGAGCCGGGGGGCAACAAGAATTCCCACCCCAGCCCGTCGCCTCTCATTGCCGGCAACGCCAGAGAGGAAGAGAGTCCAGCCCCTCAAGAGAACTGGTTCCAGAGCCATTGCTGTGCATCGAAGTGAGTCCGACTATATCTAGCCGGAACTTCTCCACCTCACACACTAGCTCAGGCTCCTTCCCCCCCAGCAAGGTGACGTTCCACGTCCCAAGAGCCAGCTTATGTAGCCGAGGATCGGACCGCCAAGTGCCCTGCCTTCGGCCGCTGCCCAGCTCACACTGCACCCGACCTCTATGGCCCCTGCTATGGGTGGTGAGCCCATTGGAGGGGGGACCCACGTTGCCTCTTCGGGCTATGCCCGGCCAGGTCCCATGGGGACAGGCCCGGCCACCAGGCGCTCGCCATCGTGCCCCACCGCTGGGCCTGGCTCCAGAGGGGGGCCCCGGTGACCCGCGTCCGGGCGAGGGAAATCTGGGTCCATTGTTTGTATTCTTCATAGAGGTCTTCGAGCTGCTCTTTGTCTGATCCCTCACCTAGGACCAGTTTGCCTTGGGAGACCCTACCAGGGGGCATAGAAGCCCCCGGACAACATAGCTCCTAGGATCATTGGGACACGCAAACTCATCTACCGCGGCCCCCCACCTTCGGGTGGGGGGGACAGGTCCTGACTGTTGTTTGCGCTTACGCACCAAACGGCAGCTCAGAGTACCCACCCTTTTTGGATTCATTCAAGGGAGTACTGGAGAGTGCTCCCCCGGGTGATTCCCTCGTTCTACTGGGGGACTTCAACGTTCATGTTGGCAACGACAGTGAAACCTGGAGAGGTGTGATTGGGAAGAATGGCCGCCCGGATCTGAACCCGAGTGGTGTTTTGTTATTGGACTTTTGTGCTCGTCACAGATTGTCGATAACAAACACCATGTTCAAACATAAGGTTGTCCATATGTGCACTTGGCACCAGGACACCCTAGGCCGTAGTTCCATGATCGACTTTGTAGTTGTGTCATCGGATTTGCGGTCTCATGTTTTGGACACTCGGGTGAAGAGAGGGGCGGAGCTTTCTACCGATCACCACCTGGTGGTGAGTTGGCTGCGATGGTGGGGGACGATGCCGGACAGACCTGGCAGGCCCAAACGCATTGTGAGGGTTTGCTGGGAACGCCTGGCAGAGTCTCCTGTCAGAGAGAGTTTCAATTCCCACCTCCGGAAGAACTTTGAACATGTCACGAGGGAGGCGCTGGACATTGAGTCCGAGTGGACGATGTTCCGTACCTCTGTTGTCGGGGCGGCCGATTGGAGCTGTGGCCGCAAGGTAGTTGGTGCCTGTCGTGGCGGTAATCCTACAACCCGCTAATGTCAGCGGTAAGGGATGCCGTCAAGCTGAAGAAAGAGTCCTATCGGGTTCTTTTGGCTCATAGGACTCCGGAGGCAGCAGACAGGTACCGACAGGCCAAGCGGTGTGCGGCTTCAGCGGTCGCAGAGGCAAAAACTCGGACATGGGAGGAGTTTGGGGAGGCCATGGAAAACGACTTCCGGACGGCTTCGAAGCAATTCTGGACCACCATGCGCCGCCTCAGGAAGGGGAAGCAGTGCAGTGTCAACACCGTGTATGGTGGGGATGGTGCTCTGCTGACCTCGACTGCGGATGTTGTGGATCGGTGGAGGGAATACTTCGAAGGCACCTCAATCCTACCAGCACGTCTTCCTATGAGGAAGCAGGGCCTGGGGAATCTGTGGTGGGCTCTCCTATTTCTGGGGCTGAGGTTGCCGAGGTAGTTAAAAAGCTCCTCGGTGGCAAGGCCCCGGGGGTGGATGAGATCTGCCCGGAGTTCCTTAAGGCTCTGGATGTTGTGGGGCTGTCTTGGTTGACAAGACTCTGCAACATCACGTGGACATCGGGGGCGGTACCTCTGGATTGGCAGACCGGGGTGGTGGTTCCTCTCTTTAAGAAGGGGAACCGGAGGGTGTGTTCCAACTATCGTGGGATCACACTCCTCAGCCTGCCCGGTAAGGTCTATTCAGGTGTACTGGAGAGGAGGCTACGCCGGATAGTCGAACCTTGGATTCAGGAGGAACAGTGTGGTTTTCGTCCTGGTCTTGGAACTGTGGACCAGCTTTATACTCTCGGCAGGGTCCTTGAGGGTGCATGGGAGTTTGCCCAACCAGTCTACATGTGCTTTGTGGACTTGGAGAAGGCATTCGACCGTGTCCCTTGGGAAGTCCTGTGGGGAGTGCTCAGAGAGTATGGGGTACCGGACTGTCTTATTGTGGCGGTCCGCTCCCTGTATGATCAGTGTCAGAGCTTGGTCCGCATTGCCGGCAGTAAGTCGGACACGTTTCCAGTGAGGGTTGGACTCCGCCAAGGCTGCCCTTTGTCACCCATTCTGTTCATAACTTTTATGGACAGAATTTCTAGACGCAGTCAAGGCGTTGAGGGGATCTGGTTTGGTGGCTGCAGGATTAGGCCTCTGCTATTTTTGATGATGTGGTCCTGATGGCTTCCTCCGGCCAGGATCTTCAGCTCTCACTGGATCGGTTCGCAGCCGAGTGTGAAGCGACTGGGATGAGAATCAGCACCTCCAAGTCCGAGTCCATGGTTCTCGCCCGGAAAAGGGTGGAGTGCCATCTCCGGGTTGGGGAGGAGATCTTGCCCCAAGTGGAGGAGTTCAAGTACCTGGGAGTCTTGTTCACGAGTGAGGGAAGAGTGGATGGTGAGATCGACAGGCGGATCGGTGCGGCGTCTTCAGTAATGCGGACGCTGTATCGATCCGTTGTGGTGAAGAAGGAGCTGAGCCGGAAGGCAAAGCTCTCAATTTACCGGTCGATCTACGTTCCCATCCTCACCTATGGTCATGAGCTTTGGGTCATGACCGAAAGGACAAGATCACGGGTACAAGCGGCCCAAATGAGTTTCCTCCGCCGGGTGGCGGGTCTCTCCCTTAGAGATAGGGTGAGAAGCTCTGTCATCCGGGGGGAGCTCAAAGTAAAGCCGCTGCTCCTCCACATGGAGAGGAGCCAGATGAGGTGGTTCGGGCATCTGGTCAGGATGCCACCCGATCGCCTCCCTCGGGAGGTGTTTAGGGCACGTCCGACCGGTAGGAGGCCACGGGGAAGACCCAGGACACGCTGGGAAGACTATGTCTCCCGGCTGGCCTGGGAACGCCTCGGGATCCCCCGGGAGGAGCTGGACCAAGTGGCTGGGGAGAGGGAAGTCTGGGCTTCCCTGCTTAGGCTGCTGCCCCCGCGACCCGACCTCGGATAAGCGGAAGAAGATGGATGGATGGATGGACACTGAGAAACTTTCTTCTTTTTTTGCAAATATTAGCTCATTTGGAATTTGATGCCTGCAACATGTTTCAAAAAAGCTGGCACAAGTGGCAAAAAAGAGTGAGACAGTTGAGGAATGCTCATCAAAGACTTATTTGGAACGGAACAGGAAAGGCCATGTAACACACTGGTAAAAATGCCTTTTTTGCAATGTGTTGCTGCCATTAAATTCTAAGTTGATGATTATTTGCCAAAAAGAAGAAAGTTTCTCAGTGTGAACATGAAATATCTTGTCTTTGCAGTCTATTCAATTGAATATAAGTTGAAAAGGATTTGTTGTATTCTCTTTTTATTTACCATTTACACAACCTGACAACTTCACTGCTTTTGGCTTTGGTGGTTTGTTATGAAGTAAGTACTACAAAGTCGTTTGTTTTGAAGTAAGTACTTCAAAAGTCGTTTGTTTTGAAGTCGGTACTACAAAAGTGGTTTAAGTACTACAAAAGTAGTCTGTTTTGAAGTAAATACTACAAAAGTGGTTTGTTTTGAAGTAAGTACTACAAAAGTGGTTTGTTTTGAAGTCAGTACTACAAAAGTGGTTTGTTTTGAAGTAAGTACTACAAAAGTGGTTTGTTTTGAAGTCAGTACTACAAAAGTGGTTTGTTTTGAAGTCAGTACTACAAAAGTGGTTTGTTGTGAAGTAAGTACTACACAAATGGTTTGTTTTGAAGTACTAAAAAAGTGTTTTGTTTTGAAGTAAGTACTATAAAAGTAGTCTGTTTTGAAGTACTACAAAAGTTCATCATAAAAGATTGTCACAATAAAAGTAACATGTAGTGAGAGGTCACAATAAAACGAGAACATGAGAGCGTTTTTCAAAATAAAACATCCTAACGATTTTTGCTTCATTGTTTTTTCAGGAGCAGCGTCCTCCCAAGAAAAAGTTTGCTTCTCTCCTGGAAAGAAACAAAACAAGTTGGAGACTCTGATGAGCAAGGAAGAGATGGAGGAGGAGCAGAGGTCAGTAGTACAACAAGTGGCACTAATGTTCATAGGTGACACTGTACACAGGTGGCACTAATGTTCATAGGTGACACTGTACACAGCTAGGTGGCACTAATGTTCATAGGTGACACTGTACACAGGTGGCACTAATGTTCATAGGTGACACTGTACACAGCTAGGTGGCACTAATGTTCATAGGTGACACTGTACACAGCTAGGTGGCACTAATGTTCATAGGTGACACTGTACACAGCTAGGTGGCACTAATGTTCATAGGTGACACTGTACACAGGTGGCACTAATGTTCATAGGTGACACTGTACACAGGTGGCACTAATGTTCATAGGTGACACTGTACACAGGTGGCACTAATGTTCATAGGTGACACTGTACACAGCTAGGTGGCACTAATGTTCATAGGTGACACTGTACACAGGTGGCACTAATGTTCATAGGTGACACTGTACACAGGTGGCACTAATGTTCATAGGTGACACTGTACACAGCTAGGTGGCACTAATGTTCATAGGTGACACTGTACACAGGTGGCACTAATGTTCATAGGTGACACTGTACACAGGTGGCACTAATGTTCATAGGTGACACTGTACACAGCTAGGTGGCACTAATGTTCATAGGTGACACTGTACACAGGTGGCACTAATGTTCATAGGTGACACTGTACACAGCGAGGTGGCACTAATGTTCATAGGTGACACTGTACACAGGTGGCACTAATGTTCATAGGTGACACTACACAGGTGGCACTAATGTTCATAGGTGACACTGTACACAGCTAGGTGGCACTAATGTTCATAGGTGACACTGTACACAGGTGGCACTAATGTTCACAGGTGACACTGTACACAGGTGGCACTAATGTTCATAGGTGACACTGTACACAGCTAGGTGGCACTAATGTTCATAGGTGACACTACACAGGTGGTACTAGTGTTCATTGGTGACACTATACACAGGTGGCACTAATGTTCATAGGTGACACTGTACACAGCTAGGTGGCACTAATGTTCATAGGTGACACTGTACACAGCTAGGTGGCACTATTGTTCATAGGTGACACTGTACACAGGTGGCACTAATGTTCATAGGTGACACTGTACACAGCTAGGTGGCACTAATGTTCATAGGTGACACTGTACACAGGTGGCACTAATGTTCATAGGTGACACTGTACACAGGTGGCACTAATGTTCATAGGTGACACTGTACACAGCTAGGTGGCACTAATGTTCATAGGTGACACTGTACACAGGTGGCACTAATGTTCATAGGTGACACTGTACACAGGTGGCACTAATGTTCATAGGTGACACTGTACACAGCTAGGTGGCACTAATGTTCATAGGTGACACTGTACACAGGTGGCACTAATGTTCATAGGTGACACTGTACACAGCGAGGTGGCACTAATGTTCATAGGTGACACTGTACACAGGTGGCACTAATGTTCATAGGTGACACTACACAGGTGGCACTAATGTTCATAGGTGACACTGTACACAGCTAGGTGGCACTAATGTTCATAGGTGACACTGTACACAGGTGGCACTAATGTTCACAGGTGACACTGTACACAGGTGGCACTAATGTTCATAGGTGACACTGTACACAGCTAGGTGGCACTAATGTTCATAGGTGACACTACACAGGTGGTACTAGTGTTCATTGGTGACACTATACACAGGTGGCACTAATGTTCATAGGTGACACTGTACACAGCTAGGTGGCACTAATGTTCATAGGTGACACTGTACACAGCTAGGTGGCACTATTGTTCATAGGTGACACTGTACACAGGTGGCACTAATGTTCATAGGTGACACTGTACACAGCTAGGTGGCACTAATGTTCATAGGTGACACTGTACACAGGTGGCACTAATGTTCATAGGTGACACTGTACACAGGTGGCACTAATGTTCATAGGTGACACTGTACACAGCTAGGTGGCACTAATGTTCATAGGTGACACTGTACACAGGTGGCACTAATGTTCATAGGTGACACTGTACACAGCGAGGTGGCACTAATGTTCATAGGTGACACTGTACACAGGTGGCACTAATGTTCATAGGTGACACTACACAGGTGGCACTAATGTTCATAGGTGACACTGTACACAGCTAGGTGGCACTAATGTTCATAGGTGACACTGTACACAGGTGGCACTAATGTTCATAGGTGACACTGTACACAGGTGGCACTAATGTTCATAGGTGACACTGTACACAGCTAGGTGGCACTAATGTTCATAGGTGACACTACACAGGTGGTACTAGTGTTCATTGGTGACACTATACACAGGTGGCACTAATGTTCATAGGTGACACTGTACACAGCTAGGTGGCACTAATGTTCATAGGTGACACTGTACACAGGTGGCACTAATGTTCATAGGTGACACTGTACACAGGTGGCACTAATGTTCATAGGTGACACTGTACACAGCTAGGTGGCACTAATGTTCATAGGTGACACTGTACACAGGTGATACTAATGTTCATAGGTGACACTGTACACAGGTGGCACTAATGTTCATAGGTGACACTGTACACAGCTAGGTGGCACTAATGTTCATAGGTGACACTGTACACAGCTACGATAATGAATCAAGTATGAATAATGAATCAAGTCTGAACTAAGAATCAGGTATGAACTTAGAATAAAGTATGAACTTAGAATCAAGTATGAATAATGAATCAATTATAAACTATAAATCAAGTATAAACTATAAAGTATAAACTTAAAATCAAGTATGAACTATGAATCAAGTATGAACCATGAATCAAGTATAAACCATGAATCAAGTGGAAATTAATTATGAACTATGAATCAAGTATGAACTAAGAATCAAGTATGGATCAAGTGTGTACTATGAATCAAGTTTGAACTATTAATCAAGTATGATCTATGAATCAAGTATGAAGTATGAATCAAGTATGAACTATAAATCAAATATGAAGTATGAATAAAGCATGAATCAAGTATGCACTATGAATCAAGTACAAAGTATGAATCAAGTATAAAGTAGGAATCAAGTATATAAAGTATGAATCAAGTACAAAGTATGAATCAAGTATCATGTCTACCCAGGGTGCAACAGGAGCAGCTGGCGGCCATCTTTCTGCTGCTGAGGGAGAATCAGGAGGAGCTGGAGGTGACAGAAGGAGACATGGAGGAGCAGCTGAAGTTGTACTCACTGTGAATTTGCACCTTTCACTCCCCACTAGACACTTGTACTCACTGTGAATTTACAGCTTTCACTCCCCACTAGACACTTGTACTCACTGTGAATTTACAGCTTTCACTCCCCACTAGACACTTGTACTCACTGTGAATTTGCAGCTTTCACTCCCCACTAGACACTTGTACTCACTGTGAATTTAGAGCTTTCACTCCCCACTAGACACTTGTACTCACTGTGAATTTGCAGCTTTCACTCCCCACTAGACACTTGTACTCACTGTGAATTTGCAGCTTTCACTCCCCACTAGACACTTGTACTCACTGTGAATTTGCAGCTTTCACTCCCCACTAGACACTTGTACTCACTGTGAATTTGCAGCTTTCACTCCCCACTAGACACTTGTACTCACTGTGAATTTGCAGCTTTCACTCCCCACTAGACACTTGTACTCACTGTGAATTTGCAGCTTTCACTCCCCACTAGACACTTGTACTCACTGTGAATTTGCAGCTTTCACTCCCCACTAGACACTTGTACTCACTGTGAATTTGCAGCTTTCACTCCCCACTAGACACTTGTACTCACTGTGAATTTGCAGCTTTCACTCCCCACTAGACACTTGTACTCACTGTGAATTTGCAGCTTTCACTCCCCACTAGACACTTGTACTCACTGTGAATTTACAGCTTTCACTCCCCACTAGACACTTGTACTCACTGTGAATTTGCAGCTTTCACTCCCCACTAGACACTTGTACTCACTGTGAATTTGCAGCTTTCACTCCCCACTAGACACTTGTACTCACTGTGAATTTGCAGCTTTCACTCCCCACTAGACACTTGTACTCACTGTGAATTTGCAGCTTTCACTCCCCACTAGACACTTGTACTCACTGTGAATTTGCAGCTTTCACTCCCCACTAGACACTTGTACTCACTGTGAATTTACAGCTTTCACTCCCCACTAGACACTTGTACTCACTGTGAATTTGCAGCTTTCACTCCCCACTAGACACTTGTACTCACTGTGAATTTGCAGCTTTCACTCCCCACTAGACACTTGTACTCACTGTGAATTTGCAGCTTTCACTCCCCACTAGACACTTGTACTCACTGTGAATTTGCAGCTTTCACTCCCCACTAGACACTTGTACTCACTGTGAATTTGCAGCTTTCACTCCCCACTAGACACTTGTACTCACTGTGAATTTGCAGCTTTCACTCCCCACTAGACACTTGTACTCACTGTGAATTTACAGCTTTCACTCCCCACTAGACACTTGTACTCACTGTGAATTTGCAGCTTTCACTCCCCACTAGACACTTGTACTCACTGTGAATTTGCAGCTTTCACTCCCCACTAGACACTTGTACTCACTGTGAATTTGCAGCTTTCACTCCCCACTAGACAGGAGCATCTTGTTGAAGGACGTAGAAGCCTAGGAGTTTACACACTGGAGAAGAAACACAAGCTGCAGGAATGTTCCAGAAGACCTTTCTTGCTCTAATGTTGTAAATCTTCTCCACAAAATAAATCAAATGTTCAAGAAAACTTTGCAGCTGACTTTTGCATTCTGGTCACAGCTTCACTCTAATCAATCAACATCTACATCACTCTAATCAATCAACATCTACATCACTCTAATCAATCAACATCTACATCACTAATCAATCAACATCTACATCACTCCAATCAATCAACATCTACATCACTCTAATCAATCAACATCTACATCAATCTAATCAATCAACGTCTACATCATTCTAATCAATCAACAACTACATCACTAATCAATCAACATCTACATCATTCTAATCAATCAACATCTACATCACTAATCAATCAACATCTACATCACTCCAATCAATCAACATCTACATCACTAATCAATCATCTACATCACTCTAATCAATCAACATCTACATCATTCTAATCAATCAACTACATCACTCTAATCAATCAACATCTACATCACTCTAATCAATCAACATCTACATCATTCTAATCAATCAACATCTACATCATTCTAATCAATCAACATCTACATCACTAATCAATCATCTACATCACTCCAATCAATCAACATCTACATCACTCTAATCAATCATCTACATCACTAATCAATCAACATCTACATCACTCTAATCAATCAACATCTACATCATTCTAATCAATCAACATCTACATCATTCTAATCAATCAACAACTACATCACTCTAATCAATCAACATCTACATCACTCTAATCAATCAACATCTACATCACTCTAATCAATCAACATCTACATCACTCTAATCAATCATCTACATCACTCTAATCAATCAACATCTACATCATTCTAATCAATCAACATCTACATCACTCTAATCAATCAACATCTACATCATTCTAATCAATCAACATCTACATCAGTCTAATGAATAGAGTGATGTCATCAGTCTAATGAATAGAGTGATGTCATCAGTGTAATGAATAGAGTGATGTCATCAGTCTAATGAATAGAGTGATGTCATCAGTCTAATGAATAGAGT
Organism: Nerophis lumbriciformis; assembly: GCF_033978685.3. Lineage (NCBI taxonomy): Eukaryota > Metazoa > Chordata > Actinopteri > Syngnathiformes > Syngnathidae > Nerophis > Nerophis lumbriciformis. The sequence continues at coordinate 42,698,814 of NC_084569.2, read as the reverse complement.
GATGTCATCAGTGTAATGAATAGAGTGATGTCATCAGTCTAATGAATAGAGTGATGTCATCAGTCTAATGAATAGAGTGATGTCATCAGTCTAGTGAATAGAGTGATGTCATCAGTCTGATGAATAGAGTGATGTCATATTTGCAGGTGATCATGGAAGATGCTAATTGTCCGAGAAGAAAGAAGAGAAGATGTTTTGGATAGAAGCTAATACGTTTATTGACTTTTTCCATAGAACATAAAAAATCCTGTGAGAGCTCGGTGACAACAGGAAGGGGCGGAGCTCGGTGACCACAGGAAGGGGCGGAGCTCAAAAGCAGCAGAGTCAGTTCCAAGTCAGAGGATGAGAGTAGGGGGCGTGGCTAAAGAGCGTCACTCTCAGCAGTATGAAGCTGCGTGTCGTCAGCGTCCGTCATGGCGCTGCTGTCCTGACTGTCGTCCGCCTCCACCGCCGCTGCAACACAGTAGTATCGCACCATGTCAGACAGTATCGCCACACATCGCACCATGTCAGACAGTATCGCCACACAGTAGTATCGCACCATGTCATAGTAGTAATGATGTCAGACTCCTGATATCACCTTGATATCACAGTGATGTCAGTCCTGATATCACAATGTGATAACACTGATATCACAATGACATAAACCTTTTTTGAAATGCTGTTTTCATGGGTTTCATGAGTTGGAAACCCAAATAATGATTTACATATGTACAAAATTGGAGGTATATATAAGTATATGTCTGACACACACACACACACACACACACACACACACACACACACACACACACACCTCCAATTTTGTCAAAAGCTGACAGTGCGTCTTATATCTGGACCAATAATGAGCCACAACAAACCTAAACTTCATTCATAAAGTTTAGGTCTCACAACTACGGTAAACAGCCGCCAAGAAGTTCTTCTTCTATGGTAAGCAGCTGCCCCTGTAGAAGAAGAAGAAGCGTGTGGTGCATGCTGGGATATATGACTGCGCGAGGCGTGACGTTTCATTTCCATTTGTGTGTTTATGTAAAGAGCTCAAGATGGCTCCTATTAAGAGACACAGAGTTTAAACTTAAGGCGATCAGTCACGCAGTACAACACGGGAATAGAACACGGGAATAGTACACGGGAATAGAACACGGGAATAGAACACGGTAATGGAACACGGGAATAGAACACGGGAATGGAACACGGGAATGGAACACGGTAATAGAACACGGGAATAGAACACGGTAATGGAACACGGGAATGGAATACGGGAATGGAACACGGGAATAGAACACGGGAATAGAACATGGTAATGGAACACGGGAATGGAATACGGGAATGGAACACGGGAATAGAACACGGTAATGGAACACGGGAATGGAATACGGTAATGGAACACGGGAATAGAACACGGGAATAGGACACGGTAATGGAACACGGGAATAGAACACGGGAATGGAACACGAGAATAGAACACGGGAATGGAACACGGGAATGGAACACAGGAATGGAACACGGGAATGGAATACGGTAATGGAACACGGGAATAGAACATGGGAATAGACCACAGTAATGGAACACGGGAATAGAACACGGGAATGGAACACGAGAATAGAACACGGGAATGGAACACGGGAATGGAACACAGGAATGGAACACGGGAATGGAACACGGGAATAGAACACGGGAATAGAACACGGTAATGGAACACGGGAATAGAACACGAGAATAGACACAGGAATGGAATACGGGAATGGAACACGGGAATGGAACACGGGAATGGAACACGGGAATAGAACACGGGAATGGAATACGGGAATAGAACACGAGAATAGAACACGAGAATGGAACATGGGAATAGAACACGGGAATAGAACACGGGAATTGAACACGGTAATGGAACACGGGAATACAACACGAGAATAGAACACGGGAATGGAATACGGGAATAGAACACGGGAATAGAACACGGTAATGGAACACGGGAATAGAACACGAGAATAGAACACGGGAATGGAATACGGGAATGGAACATGGGAATGGAACACGGGAATGGAACACGGGAATAGAACACGGGAATGGAATACGGGAATAGAACACGAGAATAGAACACGAGAATGGAACATGGGAATAGAACACGGGAATAGAACACGGGAATGGAACACGGGAATAGAACACGGGAATAGGACACGGTAATGGAACACGGGAATGGAACACGGGAATGGAACACGGTAATGGAACACGGGAATGGAATACGGGAATGGAACACGGGAATGGAACACGGGAATGGAACACGGGAATGGAACACGGGAATAGAACACGGGAATAGAACACGGGAATAGAACACGGGAATGGAACACGGGAATGGAACACGGGAATGGAACACGGGAATGGAACACGGGAATAGAACACGGTAATGGAACACGGTAATGGAACACGGGAATAGAACACGGGAATAGAACACGGGAATAGAACACGGGAATGGAACACGGGAATAGAACACGGGAATAGAACATGGGAATAGAACACGGGAATAAATTACGGGAATAGAACACGGTAATGGAACACGGGATTATAACACGGGAATAGAACACGGGATTATAACACGGGAATAGAACACAGGAATAGAGCAGCAGCAACATGTTGGAAGGTGTATTCACCCAACTGTTTAATTGGGACACTGCAGAAGAAGAAGAAGAAGAATTGTAGGGATTGGTGTATGAGGAATAAGTTCATCAAGTGAGCTTTACATGTTGTGTTGTGTTGTGTGACATTAACGTTGAGTTATTGTTATTGCTGTGCACTATTTGGAGTGTTACTATATTGTGATTGCACATTTAGTGTAACAGTATCAGACTGTTTTTGACATGTTTATTGAATCAGGGAAAAGTTGTCCTCCACTACGTGATAGAAATGTTACACCTTGCTGTTGTTAAAAGATAAACAAAACATCAGTCACTGACTTTACCTCGAGGAAAATAATAAAACAGCTGTTTATTCATTTTGGGAGTGAACAGAGTTGTCACAACGCTGGTTTGTGATCTATTAATAAAGTCTGACTGACTGTTTTGTTGACATTCCCTTTTGTGCAGCTCCATCTCATGGATGCATTACAATACACTACACTTTTCACCACTACTGTGTGTATATATACCGTATATATATATATATATATATACATGTATATATATATATATATATGTATGTGTGGGAAAAAAATCACAAGACTATTTCATCTCTACAGGCCTGTGATTTTTTTCCCACACATACATATATTGCGCTCTACTACGGTATCGAGCACTATTTTTTGGATAACCTTATTAAGACATATATATATATATATATATATATATATATATATATATATATATATATATATATATATATATATATATATATATATAATGTATGAATGTATGTACAGTAGAGGCCAAAAGTTTGGACACATCTTCTCCTCATTCAATGTGTTTTCTTTATGTTCATGACTATTGACATTGTAGATTGTCACATCAAATCTATGAATGAACACATGAGGAGTTATGTACTTAACACAAACTATGAATGAACACGTGGAGTTATGTACTTCACAAAAAAGGGTGAAATAAGTGAAAACATGTTTTATATTCTAGTTTTTTCAAAATAGCCACCCTTTGCTCTGATTACTGCCTTGCACACTCTTGGCATTCTCTCCATGAGCTTCAAGAGGTAGTCACCTGAACAGGTTTTCACTTCACAGGTGTCATAGTTTTGATGTCTTCACCACAGTGATATCACCTCGTTATGATCCCATATCTTTAATACCACAGTGATATCACCTCGTTATGATTCCATTACTTTAATACCACAGTGATATCACCTCGTTATGATTCCATAACTTTAATACCGCAGTGATATCACCTCGTTATGATTCCATAACTTTAATACCACAGTGATATCACCTCGTTATGATTCCATTACTTTAATACCACAGTGATGTCATGTTGTTACTATGATGATATCACTTTGTGTGTGTGTGTACCTTCGTCTTCTGGCAAATATCGTTTATCAATGGCTTCTTTTATCTGATTATTTGCTCCTTTAGGATCCAGGTCCATGGCCCAGCTGAAGTTCATGAGCGCCAGGTGAGTCTGTCCCAGCTTCTTGTACACCTGACACACACACACACACACACACACACACACACACACACACGTACGTACACACACGTGATGTGGTGGCCAATGGTTGAAGGCTGGACATGAGAGGAGGTTTCTTACCTTTCCAATGAGGAAGTAGACCAGAGACTCTTTGGGAACAATCTGCTTCAACTCCTCCAGCTCCTGAAGAGCTGCCTGCATGAGAAGAGAAGTTGACTTAGTTTATTGCTTTGTGTGCTGCTCCTCTCTCTCGCTGGCAGAAGAGCTCCTGGAGATGATACCAGGTCTGCACCCTGATCACGGGATGGGCTCAGGGCCGATAGTTGACGCCCTCAAGCGATTAACTGATACTGAGCCCAGCTTTGTTCACGCGTGGAAGATCATTCTTCTTGCTACTTGCATGAATGTCTTGCCAAAACACACACTTGCATTCAATCAACATGCTCTTACTACTTTTGTGTGTGTTGATGAATGCTAAGTGTTTGGACAAAGTCTTTTTGTTCACTTTTACAAATAAAGGGGACCATAAAAAACGGCATTATTGTCTTTATTTCAACAAAACATCTTAGGGTACATGAAACATGTTTATTATTGTCATTAAATAAAATGGCCAAAGTGCCAACTAAGCTACTGTAGCATAGTGACTGAACAGTAGCTTTAAACTTAACAGCCAGCGGCTTTCACCACAGTGAACAAGTAGAAGCTCCATCCATCAAGCATGAGGTTAGAAACCTGACCTAACGAAAACTGCTTTGACATAGTAACGATTAACTAATCACTCTCTAAGAATAAACAACTCATTACGTTACTATTTACAAAAATATTTATCCGCGTACTCTCAACACTCGTTATCTATCCATAAAATACTGAGCAGCATTGAGCACTTTGCACATTTTTTAAGGTACCAGTTCATACCGTATACTGCCATTTGCACTAAAAATTGTGCGGTATCAGTTTTGGTCCATATCGCCCAGCCCTACTCAGGATTAACTTCCAAGCCAAGGCAGAGGGTGGTTGCTGCGTCCATAAGCACTGAGTATGGTCTCTCACTACTTTGGACTAGGTTCCAAGCTCGGGTGGTTGCTGTGACTACAAACACTGAGTATGGTCTCTCACTACTTTGGACTAGGTTCCAAGCTCGGGTGGTTGCTGTGTCTACAAACACTGAGTATGGTCTCTCACTGTACTCTGGAGTAAGTTCCAAGCTTGGGTGGTTGCTGTGTCTACAAACACTGAGTATGGTCTCTCACTACTTTGGACTAGGTTCCAAGCTCGGGTGGTTGCTGTGTCTACAAACACTGAGTATGGTCTCTCACTGTACTCTGGAGTAAGTTCCAAGCTCAGGTGGTTGCTGTGACTACAAACACTGAGTATGGTCTCTCACTACTTTGGACTAGGTTCCAAGCTCGGGTGGTTGCTGTGTCTACAAACACTGAGTATAGTCTCTCACTAGTCACTGTACTCTGGAGTAAGTTTCAAGCTTGAGTGGTTGCTGTGACTACAAACACTGAGTATGGTCTCTCACTGTACTCTAGAGTAGGTTCCAAGCTTGGGTGGTTGCTGTGTCTACAAACACTGATTTTGGTCTCTCCCTGTACTCTAGAGTAGGTTCCAAGCTTGGATGGTTGCTCTGTCTACAAACACTGATTTTGGTCTCTCCCTGTACTCTGGAGTAGGTTCCAAGCTTGATGGTTTCTGTGTCTACAAACACTGAGTATGGTCTCTCACTACTTTGTGGAGTAGTTTCCAAGCTTGGTGGTTGCAGCATGAATGAAGATGTTAACAGAAGCCTGCCTCACCAATAGAGAAGCACCGGTGTAGCTTTCTGCTCAATCTTGCTACCGCCTCACTTTCTTCTTTCAGAACCACTTCTGCTGCTTGTGTTGGACTTTGTTTCACCAAAGTTTTTGTGAACTACTGCCAGATGACACGTGGCCAGCTCAGCTGCTGACTTTATTTTTGATTTCCTAGGACAATTCAGCCAGACGTCCAAGGAGCTTACCTTGTATTTGTCATTGGCGAACAGGATCGACGCTCGATGGAACTTGCACAAGGGATTCTTTGGGTCGATCCCGATGGCTTTGTTCAGGGTCTCTAAGGCCGCGTCTGACTTCTTCAATGCATGCTGCACCTGCACGCAGTTTAGAGCTTTTACTTTACATCACTTCATGTGCTTCCTAACACTGAAACAAGATGATGTCATTATGTACAATGCTACACATATTTATATATAGCCCCAGGGTGACCCAACACACACACACACACACACACACACACACACACACACACACACACACACACACACACACACACACACACACACACACACACACACAACGTACCACTCCGATGTGACAGAGCAGCACGGAGCTCTGAGGGTTAATGCTCAGAGCCTTCCTAAAGTGGATTTCTGCCAAGTTGAACTTCTCCTGTTTGAAGTAGATCATCCCCAGACCGTACCTGCACAAACCCAGACAGGTGACGCTGACAAAGCATTATTGCAGAAGTTGCTGCGTGTGCGTACCAAGCGTTGTAGTGTCTGTTGCTGACTCGGATGGCGTTGCGGAAGCAAGCGAGGGCTCTCTCCAACTCCTCGGTCATCACAAACTCGTGACCCAGTAGAGTATAGGCGTAGGCGAAGCCCGGGTCCACCTGATGAAAGGTCAGGTGATGTAATGATATTTAAATGTTTGCTTTAGGAAATAGAGACTGGCTAAGAATGTGTCAAATGAAGTCAGACTTCAGATGTATTACTAGCAACAAGTGTTTCCAGGTGCTGATGTTCTTAAAGTGACACACATCACAGTCAAGCAAGCTTGGTCCTCTGCAGTGGACATCTTTATGAGTCATGTCTAAGGCTGAAACGACGCGTCGACGTAGTCGACGTCATCGGTTACGTAAATACGTCGACGCCGTTTTTGTGCGTCAGCGCGTCGCATATTTACGTCACACTACTGTCATGGCGGAGCGCAAAGCAGACGATGTGAGCGAGGGGAAAAAAGCACGCCAAAAGTCGTCAAAAGTGTGGGAGTATTTCAGTAAACGGCCTAATAATGTTGTTGTATGCACACTGTGTCGAGCGGAAATGGCCTATCATAGCAGCACAACGGCTATGAACGAACATTTGAAAAGAAAACCCCCGACAGCGTTCTTGCCATCACCATCAAGTCATTCGTCCGCGTGCGTATACGTTGTCATCATTACACAAAAACATGAATGTGTCATTTGTATCTGCGTTGTGAATTCATAAACTAAAGCACCGTTTCGCTCTGAGAGGCGCGTTTGGCGTGCCTGTTCAGTGTTTACAAAGACACGCTCCTCTTTAACGCTGTGGAGAGGCGGCGGCGGCGAGCGAGCGGCGAGGCGGGGCGCGCCGGGAGCGACGCCGCAAGAGACAGGGGACGACGAGCGAGCGAGGAAGAGGAGCTGAAAAGCGAGGAAAGAAAGAGAAAAGAGTTGGAAGAGAAAAGACTTTGTGTAAAATTAAAAGATTGTAAACCTGGCAAAGCCGTCTGGCGTTCAGTCTGTCGGTCCTGAAAGAACCCCACGGCACAAGACGTGTCACAAACGCTAACGTTAATTAGTTGTGCAAATACCTTTTACAACATTAACAGTTACAAACCAACAATTAACTTTCACTTTAATCATACTATCATTGTAGTGTTATTAAGCAAAATAAGCAATACTTTTACTTTTGTTGAAAAGTTTACACTGTACACTTTTTTGTATTGGATGTTTAGCTTTATTTTTGCACATTTTAGCAAATAAGCAATACTTTTACTTTTGTTGAAATGTTTACACTTGTTACAGAATATTTCCGTTTTGCACTTTTTTGTATTGGATGTTTATCTTTATTTTTGCACATTTTAAAGCAAAATAAGCAATACTTTTACTTTTGAAATGCTTATACTATTCCAGAATATTAAGATTTGCACTGGATGTTTACTTTTATATTTGCACATTAAAAAGCAAATAAGCTACTTTTAATTTTGTTAAATGTTAAAAGTTTTAAATGTTTACATTGTTACAGAATATTTTGTCATGTTGTTGTCAATGTTGACTGAGTGGCCATACTTTTTTTTTTGTAAATAAAAGCCATGGCTTTTGAAAAAACTGGCCTACATTTATTTTTTCCTCTTCATTTTAAATAAAAAAAATAATCGGTAAAAGGAAAAATAATCTATAGATTAACCGATTAATCGAAAAAAATAATCTATAGATTAATCGATAGAAAAATAATCGTTAGCTGCAGCCCTAGTCATGTCATGTCAATATTTCACTTCTTGGTCTCACATCAAGGATGTGTTCTCATATTCCAGTGTGCAGTTTTTATCTGCTCAGTCATCAGAGAGAACCCAACATACAACATGTGTGCATACTTCGCTCTGCAAGGCATCATGGGAAATGTTGTTTGACACAGTCACGTATATTTACAAGAAGCTTCCATCCCTAGTAAGCAGGGCGAGAAGAGCTCACCTGGATGGCTCTCTGAAAGAACTTGATGGCGATGTCATGCTCCCTCTGCAGGCTGAAACAGTTCCCTGCGACACACCAGGCCTGCACGGACACACGTCACATAGGACCCCAGCTGAAGGGAGACCGTTACAGGCAGGACAAGAGTTTCTCTGACCTCAGGACAGTTCTTGTCCATGTCGGTCAGGTCTTTGGACAAGGCAGACAGAGCAACATCCTTCTGCAGGTGCCACAGGGTGGTGGAGTAGATCTCCATGCCCTCCACTCTGTACGACTCGATCCTGCGAACCTCAGCGAACAGACGCTCCGCCTGCAAGGAGAAGCTCAGCAGGTGTGTGGAGGACGCCGCCTGACCGCTGTCTTACCTGCGTGTACTCGGCCAGCTCGAAGTAGGCCATGCCGATGTGGGTGAGCACCCAGCCGGTGTTATAGTGCTGCGGCGGGAGGGCGGTCAGGATGTTGACGGCTTCTCGACAGTTGTACGAGCACAAGGCCTGGTAGCCACGCCCCAGCTCCCGAAGCAACACCATCACGCTGTCTGGGGACGAAGGAAATGCACCGCTCTCAACAAAACACTGGAACCTTCCTCTGACCTCCATTTTCAAGAAGGGCCTGTGGTCCCATGTCATTCTCAACTTCTAGAAGTGGAGCAACACTGCAACAACACTGGAACAGTAACACTGCTAACTAACTGTAGCAGTAATTAGTAACTAACAGTAGCTGTACTAACAATTTTAACAATAACTGTACTAACTGTAGTAGTAAAAGTACTAACTGTAGTAGTAATTAGTAACTGTACTAGTAACTGTACTAAGAATTTTAACAATAACTGTACTAACATTAACTGTACTAACTGTAGTAGTAACTGTGCTAACTGTAGTAGTAAAAGTACTAACTGTAGTAGTAATTAGTAACTACTAGTAACTGTAACAGTACTAACAATTTTAACAGTAACTGTACTAACTAGTAACTGTACTAACTGTAGTAGTAACAGTACTAACTGTAACATTAACTGTACTAACTGTAGTAGTAAAAGTACTAACTGTAGTAGTAATTAGTAACTGTAACAGTAGCTGTACTAACAATTTTAACAGTGACTGTACTAACAGTAACAGTACTAACTGTATAGTAACTGTACTAAATGTAGTAGTAACAGTACTAACTGTAGTAGTAACTAGTAACAGTACTAACTGTAACATTAACTACTAACTGGTAGTAACTATAGTAACTGTAGTAACTAACAGTAAATGTACTAACTAGTAGTAGTAACTGTAACAGTAACTAGTAACTGTTACAGCAACTGTAGTAACTAACAGTACCAGCGGTAGTAGTAACAGTAACTGTACTAACGGTAGTAGTAACAGTAACTGTACTAACGGTAGTAGTAACAGTAACTGTACTAGTAACTAACAGTAGCTGTACTAACAATTTTAACAGTGACTGTACTAACAGTAACAGTACTAAATGTATAGTAACTGTACTAAATGTAGTAGTAACAGTACTAACTAGTAGTAACTAGTAACAGTACTAACTGTAACATTAACTACGAACTGGTAGTAACTATAGTAACTGTAGTAACTAACCGTAAATGTACTAACTAGTAGTAGTAACTGTAACAGTAACAGTAGTAACTGTTACAGCAACTGTAGTAACTAACAGTACCAGCGGTAGTAGTAACAGTAACTGTACTAACGGTAGTAGTAACTGTTACAATAACTAGTAACTGTTACAGTAACTGTAGTAGTAACTAACAGTAACTGTACTAACGGTAGTAGTAACTGTTACAATAACTAGTAACTGTTACAGTAACTGTAGTAGTAACTAACAGTAATAGTAGTAACTACTAACTAACAGTAACTGTAGTAGTGACTAACAGTAATTGTACTAAGTGTAGTAGTAACTGTAACAGTAACTGGAGCAGTGCTAGTATTTCCCATCACTTGAAGTTTTTCCTTGCCCTGATGTGGGATCTGTGCTTGTGTCTTGTGCAGCCCTTTGAGACACTGCTGATTTAGGGCTATAGATTGATTGTATTGTGATGTCAAATGGCCTATATGGTCAAAGACATGTATGGCGGAGGAATGTTCTGGTAGCAGCTCCCAGGGCGCTCAGTACTTACCTGCTGCAGCTCTCTGGTACTGGGGCATCTTGGTGTCAGCCAGACTCAGACTGGGGTCCAGTCGGAGGATGTCAAGGCTGTCATTCAGGTTGCTGCTGTTTGGGGTCTTGGTGGGTTTACATTTGCTTTTCCTGTTTGGAATCTTGGTGAGGGACTTCATCTTTAACTTCTTACTATTCTCCTGCAGGGACAAAGACGCTGGCCAGGCTGGAGGACTGAGGAGGATCTCAAGGACAGTGTTTGTGTGGTGGTACCTTGGCAGTGGAGCTGGCACTAGTGAACAGCCTGGAGCTTCTTCTGGGCTGAACATTTGGAGGACCAGACATACTGGGACTGAGCACCTGAGGTGAAGCACTGAGGGGAAGGAGGAAGAGGACAACCTTACAGAGCCGAAGCTAGGGCAGGTAAGAGGAAAGCTGGAGTTACCTGGTGTGAGGAGCGGATGTCTGGGATGGGTTTAACGGTATGGGGAGAACATCCCGACTATTCCCGCTCTGACTGAAGACGGTCTTTGACTGTGTGATCCTGGACACACACTGACAGACAGCAGGAAGGACGTCAGCTATGAGAAGCCGCCTGGAATGGAAGCACTTTCCCACCACTACCTTTTTGCTGGGAGCGCTGGATTGCGTTTCCATGCTGGATGAATAATTCTGGAGGTATGTGGGTTCTCCAGGGCTGGGCTCCAAGGGCAAGACACCAAAGCTAAGCGCGCACACACACACACACACACACTGTGTGAAGGAAAGTACACACTCAACACACTCTGGATCCAACTCACCTCGGCGTGAGCGGACTGAGAGCAGCCGGTCCTCCCAGTAAACTCCTCCCACTTTTAGATTTGTTCTGTTTAGCCAATAAGGTGCCAGCTGATGCTAAGGAAACCGCGTTGCCCAATAGGGAGTTTGTCTCCGGGGAGATGAGGGAGGAGTCGATGTAGGAAAGCGACAAATCAGAGGTCTGTTTTGCATTGGATGATTCTAAGTTCAAACGATTTAACTCCTGAAGAAGAAACAAGTACAAAGACAATAAACAACTGATCATATACAGTGTACTGTATATATATATATATATATATATATATATATATATATATATATATATATACTGTATATATATATATGTATATATATATATATATATATATATATATATATATATATATATATACACACACACACAGAGTGAAAATCATTCGTTCTAAAGCATTGTAATAGACTCAGTCCATGGTCATTTGATACAGGAGTTACTATTAAGGAGTTGTTTCTTTCACCTCAACTCCTTAAAAATCCTGGGGTGTGTTTGTGAGGAATAGTCTTATGGTCTTGATGCTGGTGGCCATATTCAACACTTGAAATAAATACTCCAAGTTATGTACAACATGTGTTCAATCTACCGTAGGTGTTCTATTGTTTTTCCATTTTTGAAATATCCATGATCATTTCGGCTTATTATTTTTGAATCACCCTGTGTGTGTGTGTGTATATATATATATATATATATATATATATATATATATATATAAAACATATAATATATATATATATATATATGTATATATATATATATATATACGCACACACACATATATATATATACATATATACACACATATACATATATACACATATAAAAAGAGCTTTACTCTAAAGATGTTTTATTGATATTAAATATATTTATGATTGTGATAATAAATGTTTATGATTGTGATATTAAATATGTTTATAATTGTGATAGTAAATATGTTTATGATTGTGCTAATATGTTTGATTGTGATAATAAATATGTTTATGATTATGATATTAAATATGTGTATCACTGTTATATTAAATATGTTTATGATTGTGGTAATAAAAATCTATATTATTGTGATAATAAATATGTTTGATTGTGATAATAAATATGTTTATGATTGTGATAATAAATGTTTATGATTGTAATAATAAATATGTTTATGATTGTGATATTATATATATTTATGATTGTAATATTAAGAGTTTATAATTGTGATATTAAATATGTTAATAATTGTGATAATAAATGTGTTTATGATTGTGATAATAAATACGTTTATGATTGTGATAATAAATGTTTATGACTGATAGTAAATATGTTATGATTGTGATATTAAATATGTCCATGATTGTGGTATTAAAAATGTTTAGGATTGTAATAATAAATATGTTTATGATTGTGATAAATGTTTATGATTGTGATAAAAAGTTTATGATTGTAATAATAAATATGTTTATGATTGTAATAAATATGTTTATGATTGTGATAATAAATATGTTTATGATTGTGATAATAAAAATGTTTATGATTGTGATAATAAATATGTTTATGATAATAAATGTGTTTATGATTGTGATGATAAATGTGTTTCTGATTGTGTACCAGTGTGTGCTGTGGCGTCTCCATGAAGGCGGTCTCCATGCGATGCGAGGAGTTCTGTGCCGGACTCACAGATGTTGGGGGCGGGACTATTGAAGGGTGCTGCAAGGAGGACAGTCTGAAGACCTGATCTGGATCAGGTTTGTCACCTGCAACAACACACATGGCCTCAGTGAGAGTCACAGCTCAGGTGTGGAGGGAGGGAGGGAGGGAGGCGTTACCTAGGAGACAGAGGTTCTGGAAAGGCGACCACAGGAACGGATTGAGGGACAAACTTTTCTGGAAGCACTCTGCACCTTTAGCAGCTCGATCTGTCTTGCTGTTACAATGGAAAGTAAATTGTCAGTCATTCAGCAAGTCATCTCAATCCAATCTCACCAGTAAATGTCCATCTCACCAGTAAATGTCCATCTCACTAGTAAATGTCCATCTCACCAGTAAATGTCCTTACTACCAGTAAATATCCTTACTACCAGTAAATATCCTTTTAATGAGTAAATTTACATATTACCAGTAAATATCCTTTTTACCAGTAAATGTAATTACCTTTAAATGTCCATATTACCAGTAAATGTCCTTGTTGCCAGTAAATATCCTTTTTACCAGTAAATGTAAATATCACCAGTAAATATCCTTATGAGTAATAAATATTACCTGTAAATGTCCTTGTTGCCAGTAAATTTAAATATTACCAGTAAATGTCCATATTGCCAGTAAATGTCCATATTGCCAGTAAATATCCTTTTTACCAGTAAATGTAAATATCACCAGTAAATATCCTTATGAGTAATAAATATTACCTGTAAATGTCCATATTACCAGTAAATGTACATATTACCTGTAAATGTACATATTACCTGTAAATGTACATATTACCAGTAAATGTTTAGATTATTACCAGTACATGTCCATATTACCAGTACATGTCCATATTACCAGTACATGTCCATATTACCAGGAAATGTAAATATTACCTGTAAATATTTATATTACCAGTAAATGTACATATTACCAGTAAATGTCCTTATAACCAGTACATGTCCTTATAACCAGTAAATGTCCTGATAACCAGTACATGTCCATATTACCAGTACATGTCCATATTACCAGTACATGTCCATATTACCAGTACATGTCCATATTACCAGTAAATGTCCATATTCCCAGTAAATATCCTTATAACCAGTAAAAGTCCTTATAACCAGTAAATGTACATATTACTAGTAAATGTACATATTACCAGTAAATGTCCATATTACCAGTAAATGTTCATATTACCAGTAAATGTACATATTACCAGTAAATGTCCATATTACCAGTAAATGTACATATTTCCAGTAAATATTATTTTTACCAGTAAATGTCCTTATAACCAGTAAATATCTTTATTACCAGTAAATGTCCATATTACCAGGAAATGTAAATATTACCTGTAAATATTTATATTACCAGTAAATGTACATATTACCAGTAAATGTCCTTATAACCAGTACATGTCCTTATAACCAGTAAATGTTCTGATAACCAGTACATGTCCATATTACCAGTACATGTCCATATTCCCAGTAAATGTCCATATTCCCAGTAAATATCCTTATAACCAGTAAAAGTCCTTATAACCAGTAAATGTCCATATTACTAGTAAATGTCCTTATAACCAGTAAAAGTCCTTATAACCAGTAAATGTCCATATTACTAGTAAATGTCCTTATAACCAGTAAATGTACATATTACTAGTAAATGTACATATTACCAGTAAATGTCCATATTACCAGTAAATGTACATATTACTAGTAAATGTCCATATTACCAGTAAATGTCCATATTACCAGTAAATGTAGATATTACCAGTAAATGTCCATATTACCAGTAAATGTACATATTACCAGTAAATGTACATATTTCCAGTAAATATTATTTTTACCAGTAAATGTCCTTATAACCAGTAAATATCTTTATTACCAGTAAATGTACATATTACCAGTAAATGTACATATTACCAGTAAATGTCCTTATAACCAGTAAATGTACATATTACCAGTAAATGTCCTTATAACCAGTAAATATCCTTACTACCAGTAAATGTACATATTACCAGTAAATGTACATATTACCAGTAAATGTACATATTACCAGTAAATATCCTTACTACCAGTAAATGTACATATTACCAGTAAATGTACATATTACCAGTAAATATCCTTACTACCAGTAAATGTACATATTACCAGTAAATGTACATATTACCAGTAAATATCCTTACTACCAGTAAATGTAGATATTACCAGTAAATATCCTTACTACCAGTAAATGTACATATTACCAGTAAATGTACATATTACCAGTAAATGTAGATATTACCAGTAAATATCCTTACTACCAGTAAATGTAGATATTACCAGTAAATATCCTTACTACCACTAAATGTAGATATTACCAGTAAATGTAGATATTACCAGTAAATATCCTTACTACCAGTAAATGTAGATATTACCAGTAAATGTAGATATTACCAGTAAATGTAGATATTACCAGTAAATATCCTTACTACCAGTAAATGTACATATTACCAGTAAATGTTCATATTACCAGTAAATGTTCATATTACCAGTAAATGTCCATATTACCAGTAAATGTCCATATTACCAGTAAATGTCCATATTACCAGTAAATGTACATATTACCAGTAAATGTACATATTTCCAGTAAATATTATTTTTACCAGTAAATGTCCTTATAACCAGTAAATATCTTTATTACCAGTAAATGTACATATTACCAGTAAATGTACATATTACCAGTAAATGTTAATATTACCAGTAAATATCCTTACTACCAGTAAATGTACATATTACCAGTAAATGTAGATATTACCAGTAAATGTAGATATTACCAGTAAATGTAGATATTACCAGTAAATATCCTTACTACCAGTAAATGTAGATATTACCAGTAAATATCCTTACTACCAGCATAGGTCCACATTACCAGTAAATGTAGATATTACCAGTAAATATCTCTTACCAGTAAATGTGTCCCAGCAAGGACAGTGTGAAGGAGGCGGAGTCTCCAAACTCTGTGACGAGGTCATCTTGACTCTTTTGTTTGTTCAGGACTCCACCGATCAGAACCTGCTCCCCTTCTGCCAACCTGACACACAAAGAGGGCGTCACACAAGGGTGGTGGCGTCACACAAGGGTGGTGGCGTCACACAAGGGTGGTGGCGTCACACAAGGGTGGTGGCGTCACACACGGGTGGTGGCGTCACACAAGGGTGGTGGCGTCACACAAGGGTGGTGGCGTCACACAAGGGTGGTGGCGTCACACACGGGTGGTGGCGTCACACAAGGGTGGTGGCGTCACACAAGGCTGGAATTCACACTTTGGCTACTTACTTGCTGAGCTCCACGCAGCACTTGGCCAACAGGAATCGAACCTGCGGCGTGGTTGAACTGTGAGCCTTCAGCAGCCGGTACGCCTTGTAAGCTTTCCCCGATTGGTAGTAACATGTCGCCAAAAGGTAGAGCGCCTCCTCCGACCTCACTGACACACACAAAATTATAAACACTTTAATGAGTGAGTCACACACACACACACACACACACACACACACACACACACACACACACACACACACACACACACACACACACACACACACACACACACACACACACACACACACACACACACACACACAGAGAGGATGTAGTACTATACATAGCATGCATAAAATACTGGTAAAGTAGTTGTATTTCCCACACTCGCCTGTAGGCTTCCCTTTTAGATGCTGGAGTAAGTTTTTTGTGCTTCTGCCTTTTTTAAACACTTTGCAGCAATTGTTCCACGCCTGTTGCCATTAAACCAAACCAGTGAAAACTTTTCCTTTCTTTGGAAGAAAAGTCCGGCTCTCATTAGCGTTAGCCATGTTTTGCTATGTGAGCCGCTAAGGAAGCAAGGGGGCGAGGGAGGTCTACACTAGCTCCCCGTAGCAAGAGGAGAAAATAATAATACGGATTTTTTACTTTTTGAAATCAACTGCAAGAAAATAGTCAAGTGTGGATAACATGGATGTAACATCTTTACCTTCAGCATAGAGTCTCTCAGCAAGGAAAACTGCATCCAGGTAAGCATAATGGTTCAGTGCTTGCCACACTGCAGCCTGCAAACACAAGACTCATTCATCACAACTCTCATGTTGTCATAGGTCACTCATGTAGGGCTGGGCCATATGGACGAATAAGTATATCTTGATATATGTTTACTTAAACTCGATATTCCATATATATCCTGGTGAAAATATATAAAGATATTCATTTTTGAGGTGGGTTCTATGGTCCTCTCATGTTGTCATAAGTCATATTCATTGTTACTCTCATGTTGTCTTAAGTCATTTCAGTGTTACTCTCATGTTGTCATAAGTCATATTCATTGTTACTCTCATGTTGTCTTAAGTCATTTCAGTGTTACTCTCATGTTGTCTTAAGTCATTTCAGTGTTACTCTCATGTTGTCAGAAGTCATATTCATTGTTACTCTCATGTTGTCATAAGTCATATTCATTGTTACTCTCATGTTGTCAGAAGTCATATTCAGTGTTACTCTCATGTTGTCAGAAGTCATATTCAGTGTTACTCTCATGTTGTCTTAAGTCATTTCAGTGTTACTCTCATGTTGTCAGAAGTCATATTCATTGTTACTCTCATGTTGTCATAAGTCATATTCAGTGTTACTCTCATGTTGTCTTAAGTCATTTCAGTGTTACTCTCATGTTCTCAGAAGTCATATTCATTGTTACTCTCATGTTGTCATAAGTCATATTCATTGTTACTCTCATGTTGTCATAAGTCATATTCATTGTTACTCTCATGTTGTCATAAGTCATATTCATTGTTACTCTCATGTTGTCTTAATTCATTTCAGTGTTACTCTCATGTTGCCATAAGTCATATTCAGTGTTACTCTCATGTTGTCAGAAGTCATATTCATTGTTACTCTCATGTTGTCATAAGTCATATTCATTGTTACTCTCATGTTGTCAGAAGTCATATTCAGTGTTACTCTCATGTTGTCAGAAGTCATATTCAGTGTTACTCTCATGTTGTCTTAAGTCATTTCAGTGTTACTCTCATGTTGTCAGAAGTCATATTCATTGTTACTCTCATGTTGTCATAAGTCATATTCAGTGTTACTCTCATGTTGTCTTAAGTCATTTCAGTGTTACTCTCATGTTCTCAGAAGTCATATTCATTGTTACTCTCATGTTGTCAAGTCATATTCATTGTTACTCTCATGTTGTCATAAGTCATATTCATTGTTACTCTCATGTTGTCATAAGTCATATTCATTGTTACTCTCATGTTGTCTTAATTCATTTCAGTGTTACTCTCATGTTGCCATAAGTCATATTCAGTGTTACTCTCATGTTGTCAGAAGTCATATTCATTGTTACTCTCATGTTGTCATAAGTCATATTCATTGTTACTCTCATGTTGTCAGAAGTCATATTCAGTGTTACTCTCATGTTGTCAGAAGTCATATTCAGTGTTACTCTCATGTTGTCTTAAGTCATTTCAGTGTTACTCTCATGTTGTCAGAAGTCATATTCATTGTTACTCTCATGTTGTCATAAGTCATATTCAGTGTTACTCTCATGTTGTCTTAAGTCATTTCAGTGTTACTCTCATGTTGTCATAAGTCATATTCATTGTTACTCTCATGTTGTCTTAAGTCATTTCAGTGTTACTCATGTTGTCATAAGTCATATTCATTGTTACTCTCATGTTGTCTTAATTCATTTCAGTGTTACTCTCATGTTGTCTTAAGTCATTTCAGTGTTACTCTCATGTTGTCATAAGTCATATTCAGTGTTACTCTCATGTTGTCATAAGTCATATTCAGTGTTACTCTCATGTTGTCTTAAGTCATTTCAGTGTTACTCTCATGTTGTCAGAAGTCATATTCATTGTTACTCTCATGTTGTCATAAGTCATATTCATTGTTACTCTCATGTTGTCAGAAGTCATATTCAGTGTTACTCTCATGTTGTCAGAAGTCATATTCAGTGTTACTCTCATGTTGTCTTAAGTCATTTCAGTGTTACTCTCATGTTGTCATAAGTCATATTCAGTGTTACTCTCATGTTGTCATAAGTCATATTCAGTGTTACTCTCATGTTGTCTTAAGTCATTTCAGTGTTACTCTCATGTTCTCAGAAGTCATATTCATTGTTACTCTCATGTTGTCATAAGTCATATTCATTGTTACTCTCATGTTGTCATAAGTCATATTCATTGTTACTCTGATGTTGTCTTAATTCATTTCAGTGTTACTCTCATGTTGTCAGAAGTCATATTCATTGTTACTCTCATGTTGTCATAAGTCATATTCATTGTTACTCTCATGTTGTCAGAAGTCATATTCAGTGTTACTCTCATGTTGTCTTAAGTCATTTCAGTGTTACTCTCATGTTGTCAGAAGTCATATTCATTGTTACTCTCATGTTGTCATAAGTCATATTCAGTGTTACTCTCATGTTGTCTTAAGTCATATTCAGTGTTACTCTCATGTTGTCATAAGTCATATTCAGTGTTACTCTCATGTTGTCTTAAGTCATTTCAGTGTTACTCTCATGTTGACAGAAGTCATATTCAGTGTTACTCTCATGTTGCCATAAGTCATTAAAACAGGACAAAGTGCACAAGACTTATCAATCACATCTCTCATGTTGTCATAAGTCATATTCAGTGTTACTCTAATGTTGTCATAAGTCCTCTTGAATATTACTTATGTTGTCTTAAGTCATTAAAATAGGACAAAGTGCACGACTAAAACAGGACAAAGTACACGACTAAAACAGGACAAAGAGCACGACTAAAACAGGACAAAGTGCACGACTAAAAGAGGACAAAGTGCACGACTAAAACAGGACAAAGTACACGACTAAAACAGGACAAAGAGCACGACTAAAACAGGACAAAGTGCATGACTAAAACAGGACAAAGTGCACGACTAAAAGAGGACAAAGTACACGACTAAAAGAGGACAAAGTGCATGACTAAAACAGGAAAAGTGCATGACTAAAACAGGAAAAGTGCATGACTAAAACAGGACAAAGTGCATAACTAAAAGAGGATGATTAAAACAGGACAAAGTGCATGACTAAAGCAGGACAAAGTGCATGACTAAAAGAGGATTATTAAAACAGACAAAGTACACGACTAAAACAGGACAAAGTGCATGACTAAAAGAGGGTGATTAAAACAGGACAACGTGCATGACTAAAACAGGGTAAAGTGCACGACTAAAACAGGACAAAGTGCACGACTAAAACAGGACAAAGTACACGACTAAAAGAGGACAAAGTGCACGACTAAAAGAGGACAAAGTACACGACTAAAACAGGACAAAGTACACGACTAAAAGAGGACAAAGTGCACGACTAAAAGAGGACAAAGTACACGACTAAAACAGGACAAAGTGCATGACTAAAACAGGACAAAGTGCATGACTAAAACAGGACAAAGTGCATGACTAAAACAGGACAAAGTGCATGACTAAAAGAGGATGATTAAAACAGGACAAAGTGCATGACTAAAACAGGACAAAGTACATGACTAAAACAGGACAAAGTGCATGACTAAAACAGGACAAAGTGCATGACTAAAACAGGACAAAGTACACGACTAAAACAGGACAAAGTGCACGACTAAAACAGGACAAAGTGCACGACTAAAAGAGGACAAAGTGCACGACTAAAAGAGGACAAAGTACACGACTAAAACAGGACAAAGTGCATGACTAAAACAGGAAAAGTGCATGACTAAAACAGGACAAAGTGCATAACTAAAAGAGGATGATTAAAACAGGACAAAGTGCATGACTAAAGCAGGACAAAGTGCATAACTAAAAGAGGATGATTAAAACAGGACAAATTGCATGACTAAAGCAGGACAAAGTGCATGACTAAAAGAGGGTGATTAAAACAGGACAACGTGCATGACTAAAACAGGGTAAAGTGCACGACTAAAACAGGACAAAGTGCACGACTAAAACAGGACAAAGTGCACGACTAAAAGAGGACAAAGTACACGACTAAAACAGGACAAAGTGCATGACTAAAACAGGACAAAGTGCATGACTAAAAGAGGATGATTAAAACAGGACAAAGTGCATGACTAAAAGAGGATGATTAAAACAGGACAAAGTGCATGACTAAAACAGGACAAAGTGCATGACTAAAACAGGACAAAGTGCACGACTAAAACAGGACAAAGTGCACGACTAAAAGAGGACAAAGTACACGACTAAAAGAGGACAAAGTACACGACTAAAAGAGGACAAAGTGCATGACTAAAACAGGAAAAGTGCATGACTAAAACAGGACAAAGTGCATGACTAAAAGAGGATGATTAAAACAGGACAAAGTGCATGACTAAAAGAGGATTATTAAAACAGGACAAAGTACATGACTAAAACAGGACAAAGTGCATGACTAAAACAGGACAAAGTGCATGACTAAAACAGGGTAAAGTGCACGACTAAAACAGGACAAAGTACATGACTAAAAAAGAATGATTAAAACAGGACAAAGTGCATGACTAAAACAGGAAAAAGTGCATGACTAAAATAGGACAAAGTGCATGACTAAAATAGGACAAAGTGCATGACTAAAACAGGACAAAGTGCATGACTAAAACAGGACCAAGTACCCGACTAAAACAGGACAAAGTGGGGGGGGGTTACCCACATATGCGGTCCTCTCCAAGGTTTCTCATAGTCATTCACATCGACGTCCCACTGGGGTGAGTTTTTCCTTGCCCTTATGTGGGCTATACCGAGGATGTCGTTGTGGCTTGTGCAGCCCTTTGAGACACTTGTGATTTAGGGCTATACAAATAAACATTGATTGATTGATTGATGACTAAAAGAGGACAAAGTGCATGACAAACAGAGGATGATTAAAACAGGACAAAATGCATGACTAAAAGAGGACAAAGTGCATAACTAAAACAGGACAAAGTGCATGACTAAAACAGGACAAAGTGCATGACTAAAAGAGGAGGATGATTAAAACAGGACAAAGTGCATGACTAAAACAGGACAAAGTGCATGACTAAAAGAGGATGATTAAAACAGGACAAAGTGCATGACTAAAACAGGACAAAGTGCATAACTAAAACAGGACAAAGTGCATGACTAAAAGAAGACAAAGTGCATGACTAAAAGAAGATGACTAAAACAGGACAAAGTGCATGACTAAAACAGGACAAAGTGCATGACTAAAAGAGGAAAAAGTGCATGACTAAAAGAGGACAAAGTGCATGACTAAAACAGGACAAAGTGCATGACTAAAAGAGGATGATTAAAACAGGACAAAGTGCATGACTAAAACAGGACAAAGTCCATGACTAAAACAGGACAAAGTACACAACTAAAACAGGACAAAGTGCATGACTAAAACAGGACAAAGTGCATGACTAAAAGAGGATGATTAAAACAGGACAAAGTCCATGACTAAAACAGGACAAAGTACACGACTAAAACAGGACAAAGTGCATGACTAAAAGAGGACAAAGTGCATGACTAAAAGAGGACAAAGTGCATGACTAAAAGAGGATGATTAAAACAGGACAAAGTGCATGACTAAAAGAGGATGATTAAAACAGGACAAAGTGCATGACTAAAACAGGACAAAGTGCATGACTAAAACAGGACAAAGTGCATGACTAAAAAAAGGATGATTAAAACAGGACAAAGTGCATGACTAAAAGAGGAAAAAGTGCATGACTAAAAGAGGACAAAGTGCATGACTAAAAGAGGATGATTAAAACAGGACAAAGTGCATGACTAAAAGAGGATGATTAAAACAGGACAAAGTGCATGACTAAAAGAGGACAAAGTGCATGACTAAAACAGGACAAAGTGCATGACTAAAAAAGGATGATTAAAACAGGACAAAGTGCATGACTAAAAGAGGAATAAGTGCACGATTAAAACAGGACAAAGTGCATGACTAAAAGAGGATGACTAAAACAGGACAAAGTGCACGACTAAAAGAGGACAAAGTGCATGACTAAAAGAGGAAAAAGTGCATGACTAAAACAGGACAAAGTGCATGACTAAAAGAGGACAAAGTGCATGACTAAAACAGGACAAAGTGCATGACTAAAAAAGGATGATTAAAACAGGACAAAGTGCATGACTAAAAGAGGAATAAGTGCACGATTAAAACAGGACAAAGTGCATGACTAAAAGAGGATGACTAAAACAGGACAAAGTGCACGACTAAAAGAGGACAAAGTGCATGACTAAAACTCTCATGTTGTCATAAGTCATATTCATTGTCACTCTCATGAAGTCATAAGTCATATACATTGTTACTCATGTTGTCATAAGTCATATTGATTATTACTCTCATATTGTCATAAGTCATATTGATTATTACTCTCATGTTGTCATAAGTCATTGATTATTACTCTCATGTTGTCATAAGTCATTGATTATTACTCTCATGTTGTCATAAGTCATTGATTATTACTCTCATGTTGTCATAAGTCATATTGATTATTACTCTCATATTGTCATGTCATTGATTATTACTCTCATGTTGTCATAAGTCATTGATTATTACTCTCATGTTGTCATAAGTCATATTGATTATTACTCTCATATTGTCATAAGTCATTGATTATTACTCTCATGTTGTCATAAGTCATATTGATTATTACTCTCATATTGTCATAAGTAATTGATTATTACTCTCATGTTGTCATAAGTAATTGATTATTACTCTCATGTTGTCATAAGTCATTGATTATTACTCTCATGTTGTCATAAGTCATATTGATTATTACTCTCATATTGTCATAAGTAATTGATTATTACTCTCATGTTGTCATAAGTCATTGATTATTACTCTCATGTTGTCACAAGCCCGATTCAGTGTTACTCTCATATTGTCATAAGTCATATTCAGTGTTACTCTCATGTTGTCTTAAGTCATATTCAGTGTTACTCTCATGTTGTCTTAAGTCATTGATTATTACTCTCATGTTGTCACAAGTCATATAGATTATTACTCTCATGTTGTCCATGCATTTAAATGTGTGTGATGATGTAATGTTCAAACATGCCATCACCCGCTTCAAGTCTTCATTATTCAACACCAGGCGTCCTCATGCACACACTCTAATGATGAGTGGACATGAGAGAAGATGTAACATGAGAGAAGATGTAACATGAGAGAAGATGTAACATGAGAGAAGATGTAATGATGAGTGGACATGAGAGAAGATGTAACATGAGAGAAGATGTAATGATGAGTGGACATGAGAGAAGATGTAACATGAGAGAAGATGTAACATGAGAGAAGATGTAATGATGAGCGGACATGAGAGAAGATGTAACATGAGAGAAGATGTAATGATGAGAGAAGATGTAATGATGAGCGGACATGAGAGAAGATGTAACATGAGAGAAGATGTAATGATGAGCGGACATGAGAGAAGATGTAACATGAGAGAAGATGTAATGATGAGCGGACATGAGAGAAGATGTAACATGAGAGAAGATGTAATGATGAGCGGACATGAGAGAAGATGTAACATGAGAGAAGATGTAATGATGAGTAGACATGAGAGAAGATGTAACATGAGAGAAGATGTAACATGAGAGAAGATGTAATGATGAGTGGACATGAGAGAAGATGTAACATGAGAGAAGATGTAATGATGAGTAGACATGAGAGAAGATGTAACATGAGAGAAGATGTAACATGAGAGAAGATGTAATGATGAGTGGACATGAGAGAAGATGTAACATGAGAGAAGATGTAATGATGAGTAGACATGAGAGAAGATGTAACATGAGAGAAGATGTAATGATGAGTGGACATGAGAGAAGATGTAACATGAGAGAAGATCTAATGATGAGCGGACATGAGAGAAGATGTAACATGAGAGAAGATGTAATGATGAGCGGACATGAGAGAAGATGTAATGATGAGTAGACATGAGAGAAGATGTAACATGAGAGAAGATGTAATGATGAGCGGACATGAGAGAAGATGTAACATGAGAGAAGATGTAATGATGAGCGGACATGAGAGAAGATGTAATGATGAGTAGACATGAGAGAAGATGTAACATGAGAGAAGATGTAATGATGAGTGGACATGAGAGAAGATGTAACATGAGAGAAGATGTAATGATGAGCGGACATGAGAGAAGATGTAACATGAGAGAAGATGTAATGATGAGCGGACATGAGAGAAGATGTAACATGAGAGAAGATGTAATGATGAGTAGACATGAGAGAAGATGTAACATGAGAGAAGATGTAACATGAGAGAAGATGTAATGATGAGTGGACATGAGAGAAGATGTAACATGAGAGAAGATGTAATGATGAGTAGACATGAGAGAAGATGTAACATGAGAGAAGATGTAATGATGAGTGGACATGAGAGAAGATGTAACATGAGAGAAGATGTAATGATGAGTAGACATGAGAGAAGATGTAACATGAGAGAAGATGTAATGATGAGTGGACATGAGAGAAGATGTAACATGAGAGAAGATGTAATGATGAGCGGACATGAGAGAAGATGTAACATGAGAGAAGATGTAATGATGAGCGGACATGAGAGAAGATGTAATGATGAGTAGACATGAGAGAAGATGTAACATGAGAGAAGATGTAATGATGAGCGGACATGAGAGAAGATGTAACATGAGAGAAGATGTAATGATGAGCGGACATGAGAGAAGATGTAATGATGAGTAGACATGAGAGAAGATGTAACATGAGAGAAGATGTAATGATGAGTGGACATGAGAGAAGATGTAACATGAGAGAAGATGTAACATGAGAGAAGATGTAATGATGAGCGGACATGAGAGAAGATGTAACATGAGAGAAGATGTAATGATGAGAGAAGATGTAATGATGAGCGGACATGAGAGAAGATGTAACATGAGAGAAGATGTAATGATGAGAGAAGATGTAATGATGAGCGGACATGAGAGAAGATGTAATGATGAGAGAAGATGTAATGATGAGCGGACATGAGAGAAGATGTAACATGAGAGAAGATGTAATGATGAGAGAAGATGTAATGATGAGCGGACATGAGAGAAGATGTAACATGAGAGAAGATGTAATGATGAGAGAAGATGTAATGATGAGTGGACATGAGAGAAGATGTAACATGAGAGAAGATGTAATGATGAGTGTACATGAGAGAAGATGTAACATGAGAGAAGATGTAACATGAGAGAAGATGTAATGATGAGCGGACATGAGAGAAGATGTAACATGAGAGAAGATGTAATGATGAGAGAAGATGTAATGATGAGTGGACATGAGAGAAGATGTAATGATGAGTAGACATGAGAGAAGATGTAACATGAGAGAAGATGTAATGATGAGTGGACATGAGAGAAGATGTAACATGAGAGAAGATGTAATGATGAGCGGACATGAGAGAAGATGTAACATGAGAGAAGATGTAATGATGAGCGGACATGAGAGAAGATGTAACATGAGAGAAGATGTAATGATGAGTAGACATGAGAGAAGATGTAACATGAGAGAAGATGTAACATGAGAGAAGATGTAATGATGAGTGGACATGAGAGAAGATGTAACATGAGAGAAGATGTAATGATGAGTAGACATGAGAGAAGATGTAACATGAGAGAAGATGTAATGATGAGTGGACATGAGAGAAGATGTAACATGAGAGAAGATGTAATGATGAGTAGACATGAGAGAAGATGTAACATGAGAGAAGATGTAATGATGAGTGGACATGAGAGAAGATGTAACATGAGAGAAGATGTAATGATGAGCGGACATGAGAGAAGATGTAACATGAGAGAAGATGTAATGATGAGCGGACATGAGAGAAGATGTAATGATGAGTAGACATGAGAGAAGATGTAACATGAGAGAAGATGTAATGATGAGCGGACATGAGAGAAGATGTAACATGAGAGAAGATGTAATGATGAGCGGACATGAGAGAAGATGTAATGATGAGTAGACATGAGAGAAGATGTAACATGAGAGAAGATGTAATGATGAGTGGACATGAGAGAAGATGTAACATGAGAGAAGATGTAACATGAGAGAAGATGTAATGATGAGCGGACATGAGAGAAGATGTAACATGAGAGAAGATGTAATGATGAGAGAAGATGTAATGATGAGCGGACATGAGAGAAGATGTAACATGAGAGAAGATGTAATGATGAGAGAAGATGTAATGATGAGCGGACATGAGAGAAGATGTAATGATGAGAGAAGATGTAATGATGAGCGGACATGAGAGAAGATGTAACATGAGAGAAGATGTAATGATGAGAGAAGATGTAATGATGAGCGGACATGAGAGAAGATGTAACATGAGAGAAGATGTAATGATGAGAGAAGATGTAATGATGAGTGGACATGAGAGAAGATGTAACATGAGAGAAGATGTAATGATGAGTGTACATGAGAGAAGATGTAACATGAGAGAAGATGTAACATGAGAGAAGATGTAATGATGAGCGGACATGAGAGAAGATGTAACATGAGAGAAGATGTAATGATGAGAGAAGATGTAATGATGAGTGGACATGAGAGAAGATGTAACATGAGAGAAGATGTAATGATGAGTGGACATGAGAGAAGATGTAACATGAGAGAAGATGTAATGATGAGCGGACATGAGAGAAGATGTAATGATGAGTAGACATGAGAGAAGATGTAACATGAGAGAAGATGTAATGATGAGCGGACATGAGAGAAGATGTAACATGAGAGAAGATGTAATGATGAGCGGACATGAGAGAAGATGTAATGATGAGTAGACATGAGAGAAGATGTAACATGAGAGAAGATGTAATGATGAGTGGACATGAGAGAAGATGTAATGATGAGCGGACATGAGAGAAGATGTAACATGAGAGAAGATGTAACATGAGAGAAGATGTAATGATGAGCGGACATGAGAGAAGATGTAACATGAGAGAAGATGTAATGATGAGAGAAGATGTAATGATGAGCGGACATGAGAGAAGATGTAACATGAGAGAAGATGTAATGATGAGAGAAGATGTAATGATGAGCGGACATGAGAGAAGATGTAACATGAGAGAAGATGTAATGATGAGAGAAGATGTAATGATGAGCGGACATGAGAGAAGATGTAATGATGAGAGAAGATGTAATGATGAGCGGACATGAGAGAAGATGTAACATGAGAGAAGATGTAATGATGAGAGAAGATGTAATGATGAGTGGACATGAGAGAAGATGTAACATGAGAGAAGATGTAATGATGAGTGGACATGAGAGAAGATGTAACATGAGAGAAGATGTAATGATGAGCGGACATGAGAGAAGATGTAATGATGAGTAGACATGAGAGAAGATGTAACATGAGAGAAGATGTAATGATGAGTGGACATGAGAGAAGATGTAACATGAGAGAAGATGTAATGATGAGCGGACATGAGAGAAGATGTAACATGAGAGAAGATGTAATGATGAGCGGACATGAGAGAAGATGTAACATGAGAGAAGATGTAATGATGAGTAGACATGAGAGAAGATGTAACATGAGAGAAGATGTAACATGAGAGAAGATGTAATGATGAGTGGACATGAGAGAAGATGTAACATGAGAGAAGATGTAATGATGAGTAGACATGAGAGAAGATGTAACATGAGAGAAGATGTAATGATGAGTGGACATGAGAGAAGATGTAACATGAGAGAAGATGTAATGATGAGTAGACATGAGAGAAGATGTAACATGAGAGAAGATGTAATGATGAGTGGACATGAGAGAAGATGTAACATGAGAGAAGATGTAATGATGAGCGGACATGAGAGAAGATGTAACATGAGAGAAGATGTAATGATGAGCGGACATGAGAGAAGATGTAATGATGAGTAGACATGAGAGAAGATGTAACATGAGAGAAGATGTAATGATGAGCGGACATGAGAGAAGATGTAACATGAGAGAAGATGTAATGATGAGCGGACATGAGAGAAGATGTAATGATGAGTAGACATGAGAGAAGATGTAACATGAGAGAAGATGTAATGATGAGTGGACATGAGAGAAGATGTAACATGAGAGAAGATGTAACATGAGAGAAGATGTAATGATGAGCGGACATGAGAGAAGATGTAACATGAGAGAAGATGTAATGATGAGAGAAGATGTAATGATGAGCGGACATGAGAGAAGATGTAACATGAGAGAAGATGTAATGATGAGAGAAGATGTAATGATGAGCGGACATGAGAGAAGATGTAATGATGAGAGAAGATGTAATGATGAGCGGACATGAGAGAAGATGTAACATGAGAGAAGATGTAATGATGAGAGAAGATGTAATGATGAGCGGACATGAGAGAAGATGTAACATGAGAGAAGATGTAATGATGAGAGAAGATGTAATGATGAGTGGACATGAGAGAAGATGTAACATGAGAGAAGATGTAATGATGAGTGTACATGAGAGAAGATGTAACATGAGAGAAGATGTAACATGAGAGAAGATGTAACATGAGAGAAGATGTAATGATGAGAGAAGATGTAATGATGAGTGGACATGAGAGAAGATGTAACATGAGAGAAGATGTAATGATGAGTGGACATGAGAGAAGATGTAACATGAGAGAAGATGTAATGATGAGCGGACATGAGAGAAGATGTAATGATGAGTAGACATGAGAGAAGATGTAACATGAGAGAAGATGTAATGATGAGCGGACATGAGAGAAGATGTAACATGAGAGAAGATGTAATGATGAGCGGACATGAGAGAAGATGTAATGATGAGTAGACATGAGAGAAGATGTAACATGAGAGAAGATGTAATGATGAGTGGACATGAGAGAAGATGTAATGATGAGCGGACATGAGAGAAGATGTAACATGAGAGAAGATGTAACATGAGAGAAGATGTAATGATGAGCGGACATGAGAGAAGATGTAACATGAGAGAAGATGTAATGATGAGAGAAGATGTAATGATGAGCGGACATGAGAGAAGATGTAACATGAGAGAAGATGTAATGATGAGAGAAGATGTAATGATGAGCGGACATGAGAGAAGATGTAATGATGAGAGAAGATGTAATGATGAGCGGACATGAGAGAAGATGTAACATGAGAGAAGATGTAATGATGAGAGAAGATGTAATGATGAGTGGACATGAGAGAAGATGTAACATGAGAGAAGATGTAATGATGAGTGGACATGAGAGAAGATGTAACATGAGAGAAGATGTAATGATGAGCGGACATGAGAGAAGATGTAATGATGAGTAGACATGAGAGAAGATGTAACATGAGAGAAGATGTAATGATGAGCGGACATGAGAGAAGATGTAACATGAGAGAAGATGTAATGATGAGCGGACATGAGAGAAGATGTAATGATGAGTAGACATGAGAGAAGATGTAACATGAGAGAAGATGTAATGATGAGTGGACATGAGAGAAGATGTAACATGAGAGAAGATGTAATGATGAGCGGACATGAGAGAAGATGTAACATGAGAGAAGATGTAATGATGAGCGGACATGAGAGAAGATGTAACATGAGAGAAGATGTAATGATGAGAGAAGATGTAATGATGAGCGGACATGAGAGAAGATGTAACATGAGAGAAGATGTAATGATGAGAGAAGATGTAATGATGAGCGGACATGAGAGAAGATGTAACATGAGAGAAGATGTAATGATGAGAGAAGATGTAATGATGAGCGGACATGAGAGAAGATGTAATGATGAGAGAAGATGTAATGATGAGCGGACATGAGAGAAGATGTAACATGAGAGAAGATGTAATGATGAGAGAAGATGTAATGATGAGCGGACATGAGAGAAGATGTAACATGAGAGAAGATGTAATGATGAGAGAAGATGTAATGATGAGTGGACATGAGAGAAGATGTAACATGAGAGAAGATGTAATGAT
Organism: Nerophis lumbriciformis; assembly: GCF_033978685.3. Lineage (NCBI taxonomy): Eukaryota > Metazoa > Chordata > Actinopteri > Syngnathiformes > Syngnathidae > Nerophis > Nerophis lumbriciformis. Next base: position 42,667,711 of record NC_084569.2, on the reverse strand, counting down.
GAGTGTACATGAGAGAAGATGTAACATGAGAGAAGATGTAACATGAGAGAAGATGTAATGATGAGCGGACATGAGAGAAGATGTAACATGAGAGAAGATGTAATGATGAGAGAAGATGTAATGATGAGCGGACATGAGAGAAGATGTAACATGAGAGAAGATGTAATGATGAGAGAAGATGTAATGATGAGTGGACATGAGAGAAGATGTAACATGAGAGAAGATGTAATGATGAGTGTACATGAGAGAAGATGTAACATGAGAGAAGATGTAACATGAGAGAAGATGTAATGATGAGCGGACATGAGAGAAGATGTAATGATGAGTGGACATGAGAGAAGATGTAATGATGAGTGGACATGAGAGAAGATGTAATGATGAGTGGACATGAGAGAAGCTAACCAGCTGATAGCTAGCACTGCTAGCCGCCATGCTAACAATAAATAACCTTGTTAAAAGGAGCACATTGTCGACTGGCTGCGCGGCAAAGTCAAAGAAATATCAGCGATAAGAAATGTTTAGTTGACATTTGGGCAGCGGTTCGCTTTTCGTGCGTTTGATGCGACAAGAAGAATTAGCACTGCAGTTATTAGCGAGGGAGAAAATATCACTTTGACTTGACTTCTTGCAACTTACTGCTGGCCTTCATCATCCATCACTTCCGCACTCATCTGTCCGCTGAAAGCTCCACAATGTCTAAATGTTGCAATGAACATCTCTCTAGTGGCAACATTAATAGTCCCGAGCTAACCACCTCCGTGGTGTGTCGGCAGCAAAGAGAAAGGATGATGGCGGGATGCGAGGCCTGTGGACCCGGGGAAAGAGGGCACTTGGGCGGCCTGTGTACCCGGGGAAAGAGGGCACTTGGGCGGCCTGTGTACCCGGGGAAAGAGGGCACTTTGGCGGCCTGTGTACCCGGGGAAAGAGGGCACTTGAGCGGCCTGTGTACCCGGGGAAAGAGGGCACTTGGGAGGCCTGTGTACCCGGGGAAAGAGGGCACTTTGGCGGCCTGTGTACCCGGGGAAAGAGGGCACTTTGGCGGCCTGTGTACCCGGGGAAAGAGGGCACTTGGGCGGCCTGTGTACCCGGGGAAAGAGGGCACTTGGGCGGCCTGAAGCAGCAGCTGAGACCGGGAGGTGAAAGAGCAGCAGGCCGTGACCGAGTGTCCACTTTCCCTTCATGACAACGAATCCAAAGCTTTTATTTACCTGAACCGGTTCTTGCAGCACCGTCATGCCGTCTCGCTGTCCCTCTTTTCTCCCTTTTCTTTCTTCACCTCAGTCTACAGCAACATTTGAACATTCCGACCGTTAGCGGCCGAACATTTCCGAAGAATGCCGAGTGGCCCACAGACCGGAAGTCAGCAACAAGGTAGAGAAGGAAAAGACGCGAGTGTGCCCTCTAACGGCCGAAGTGAGAATAACATCCCAAACGGCATACGACTAAAATGTTCTGCTGTGTTGTTCGTCCATCCATTTCCTACCGCTTGTCCCTCTCGCTTATACACCAAACATTTACATTTATACACCAAACATTTACATTTATACACCAAACATTCACATTTATACACCAAACATTTACATTTATACACCAAACATTTACATTTATACACCAAACATTTACATTTATACACCAAACATTTACATTTATACACCAAACATTTACATTTATACACCAAACATTTACATTTATACACCAAACATTCACATTTATACACCAAACATTTACATTTATACACCAAACATTCACATTTATACACCAAACATTTACATTTATACACCAAACATTCACATTTATACACCAAACATTTACATTTATACACCAAACATTCACATTTATACACCAAACATTTACATTTATACACCAAACATTTACATTTATACACCAAACATTCACATTTATACACCAAACATTTACATTTATACACCAAACATTCACATTTATACACCAAACATTCACATTTATACACCAAACATTTACATTTATACACCAAACATTTACATTTATACACCAAACATTTACATTTATACACCAAACATTTACATTTATACACCAAACATTCACATTTATACACCAAACATTTACATTTATACACCAAACATTCACATTTATACACCAAACATTTACATTTATACACCAAACATTTACATTTATACACCAAACATTTACATTTATACACCAAACATTCACATTTATACACCAAACATTCACATTTATACACCAAACATTTACATTTATACACCAAACATTCACATTTATACACCATTTACATTTATATACCAAACATTTACATTTATACACCAAACATTTACATTTATACACCAAACATTTACATTTATACACCAAACATTCACATTTATACACCAAACATTCACATTTATACACCAAACATTTACATTTATACACCAAACATTTACATTTATACACCAAACATTCACATTTATACACCAAACATTTACATTTATACACCAAACATTTACATTTATACACCAAACATTCACATTTATACACCAAACATTCACATTTATACACCAAACATTTACATTTATACACCAAACATTCACATTTATACACCAAACATTTACATTTATACACCAAACATTTACATTTATACACCAAACATTCACATTTATACACCAAACATTTACATTTATACACCAAACATTCACATTTATACACCAAACATTTACATTTATACACCAAACATTTACATTTATACACCAAACATTTACATTTATACACCAAACATTTACATTTATACACCAAACATTCACATTTATACACCAAACATTCACATTTATACACCAAACATTTACATTTATACACCAAACATTCACATTTATACACCTAACATTTACATTTATGCACCAAACATTCACATTTATACACCTGTACAAGGAAGGGGGGGTTAGACCTGGACAAGGAAGGTTTCGTATACCTGGACAAGGAAGGTAGGGTAAAACTTGTTCAAGGAAGGTGGAGTACACCTCCCACAAGGAAGGTAAATTACACCTGGACAAGGAAGGCGATGTACACCTGTACAAGGAAGGTAGGGTACACCTGGACAAGGAAGGTAGGGTACACCTGGACAAGGAAGGTAGCGTACACCTGGACAAGGAAGGTGGCGTACACCTGTACAAGGAAGGTAGCGTACAACTGGACAAGGAAGGTAGTGTACACCTGGACAAGGAAGGTGGTGTAGACCTGGACAAGGAAGGCGGCGTACACCTGTACAAGGAAGGTAGTGTACACCTGGACCAGGAAGGTAGTGTACACCTGGACAAGGAAGGTGGCGTAGACCTGGACAAGTGGCCACCTCATCACAGACAGTAAATATACATAATACATGAATAAAACCAATAAAAACTAAAATAAAATTAATAAATACCAGCTAAAAGGCAAAGCAAAAGGTGTGTCTCAAGGCTGCTCTTAAAAACATGAACTTTCTCCGCAGGCCTGAGGTCCTCTGGCAAGATGTTCCACAGATGGGAAAGATGCCATCCTGTGACTTGGTGTCCTGACTTTTGGAACAATTAGGAGACGAGAGCCGGAGGATCTCAGGGTCTGCGAAGGTTCGTAGGGTAAAAGCATATGTGAAGACTGTTGCGTTTGGACCAGATGTTCCTCCAAGGGAGTTTAAGTTACTGGTCAATCCCAAGTTCTTTTGATGACACATAAACTGAGTTTAAATTATCACCAGAACAGAATAGGTATTTTGTCATTTATTTTCAAAGCTTTGAAGAGACCAGCCTAGGACAACACATTCAATTGCGTAGCCAAGTTGATCTGAAAAACATTACCCAAGATATGTCCCTCGCCCCCACCCTCCAGAACGAATACACATGTCTATTGTTCTCCTTAGCTACAGACAGGATGAGATAACAAATAAGAGGGAGTATTGCTACTCCCTGCATTCCGAGCTCAAGGTAGTCCACAGTGTACCCTCGGTCATGAGATGGAGCACAAAGAGAAAACACTAGTTATTTCCAACATGACTATAGAAAGAATTAACTCTTAAATATGGATATATGTAGATATCTATCTTCGTCAAGACCCAATACCATAAAAAACATTTATGAAACATAAGAAAAACTTTAAAATTGATCCTGAAACACAGTGAGCCAATGCAGAGATTTTAAAACTGGTGTAATGTGAGCCCACCTTCTGGTCTTCGTCAGGATCTGTGCTGCTAAATCAGGGAGTAGTTTTAAAGGTGCAATAACCTTTTTAGGAAGACCTTACCATAATCTATATGTGATCAAAGCATGCATCAACTTCTGCGTGTGGCCCCCAGAGAGAATTGGGCGAACTCTTGCTGTATTTTGAAGATGTTCAAAAATAAACGTACGTAAGGAATTGATGGGTCTGTCGCGTGTGTAGCGAGCAAGACTGCTAGGCTGAGTCAACGGTGAGGAAGGTAGAAATAGCTCGCTGAATAGTGATCAGGAGCAGGTGAGCGTCCTGACCACTAACCAGGGCCAGATGCAAAACAAGAAGAGTCCATGGCAACAAAGAGATCAGGAATAAACACGCGACTGAGACCAAACACAAATGTCACCTGGTTTCTGCACCAAACATTTACATTCCTACTCCAAACACGGCCTCCAGAGCTGAGGTGTCCAAAGTGGGGCCTAGTTCTGACCTGCCGAGTCTTTTGCTTTTTCCTGCTGGCTTGGCTAACTAGCTGCTAGCTGTCCAACGTGATGATGGCCACTACCTTATGGTTCTAAAGATTACACTTGCTACAAAATGCGGCTGCTAGACTTTTGACAAGAACAAGAAAGTTTGATCATATTACGCCTATACTGTATATACACCTTTATATACATATATACCTATATATATACCTATACTGGCTCACCTGCACTGGCTTCCTGTGCACTTAAGATGTGACTTTAAGGTTTTACTACTTACGTATAAAATACTACACGGTCTAGCTCCGTCCTATCTTGCTGATTGTATTGTACCATATGTCCCGGCAAGAAATCTGCCTTCAAAGAACTCCGGCTTATTAGTGATTCCCAGAGCCCAAAAAAAGTCTGCGGGCTGTAGAGCGTTTTCTATTGGGGCTCTAGTACTATGGAATGCCCTCCCGGTAACAATTAGAGATGCTACCTCAGTAGAAGCATTTAAGTCCCATCTTAAAACTCATTTGTATACTCTAGCCTTTGAATAGACCCCCTGTTAGACCAGTTGATCTGCCGTTTCTTTTCTTTTCTCCTCTGCTCCCCTATTCCTTGTGGAGGGGGGGGGGGGGGCACAGGTCCGGTGGCCATGGATGAAGTGCTGGCTGTCCAGAGTCGGGACCCGGGGTGGACCGCTCGCCTGTGCATCGGCTGGGAACATCTCTGCACTGCTGACCCGTCTCCGCTCGGGATGGTGTCCTGCTGGCCCCACTATGGACTGGACTCTTACTATTATGTTGGATCCACTATGGACTGGACTCTCACTATTATGTTAGATCCACTATGGACTGGACTCTTACTATTATGTTGGATCCACTATGGACTGGACTCTCACTATTATGTTGGATCCACTATGGACTGGACTCTCACTATTATGTTAGATCCACTATGGACTGGACTCTCACACTATTATGTTAGATCCACTATGGACTGGACTCTCACAATATTATGTTAGATCCACTATGGACTGGACTCTCACTATTATGTTAGATCCACTATGGACTGGACTCTCACACTATTATGTTAGATCCACTATGGACTGGACTCTCACACTATTATGTTAGATCCACTATGGACTGGACTCTCACAATATTATGTTAGATCCACTATGGACTGGACTCTTACACTATTATGTTAGATCCACTATGGACTGGACTCTCACTATTATGTTAGATCCACTATGGACGGGACTCTCTCACTATTATGTTAGATCCACTATGGACTGGACTCTTACACTATTATGTTAGATCCACTATGGACTGGACTCTCACTATTATGTTAGATCCACTATGGACTGGACTCTTACACTATTATGTTAGATCCACTATGGACTGGACTCTCACAATATTATGTTAGATCCACTATGGACTGGACTCTTTCACTATTATGTTAGATCCACTATGGACTGGACTCTTACACTATTATGTTAGATCCACTATGGACTGGACTCTCACTATTATGTTAGATCCACTATGGACTGGACTCTCACTATTATGTTAGATCCACTATGGACTGGACTCTTACACTATTATGTTAGATCCACTATGGACTGGACTCTCTCACTATTATGTTAGATCCACTATGGACTGGACTCTTACACTATTATGTTAGATCCACTATGGACTGGACTCTCACTATTATGTTGGATCCACTATGGACTGGACTCTCACTATTATGTTAGATCCACTATGGACTGGACTCTCACACTATTATGTTAGATCCACTATGGACTGGACTCTCACAATATTATGTTAGATCCACTATGGACTGGACTCTCATTATTATGTTAGATCCACTATGGACTGGACTCTCACTATTATGTTAGATCCACTATGGACTGGACTCTCTCACTATTATGTTAGATCCACTATGGACTGGACTCTTACACTATTATGTTAGATCCACTATGGACTGGACTCTCACTATTATGTTAGATCCACTATGGACTGGACTCTTACACTATTATGTTAGATCCACTATGGACTGGACTCTCACTATTATGTTAGATCCACTATGGACTGGACTCTCACACTATTATGTTAGATCCACTATGGACTGGACTCTCACTATTGTGTTGGATCCACTATGGACTGGACTCTCACTATTATGTTAGATCCACTATGGACTGGACTCTCACTATTATGTTAGATCCACTATGGACTGGACTCTCACACTATTATGTTAGATCCACTATGGACTGGACTCTTACACTATTATGTTAGATCCACTATGGACTGGACTCTCACTATTATGTTAGATCCACTATGGACTGGACTCTCTCACTATTATGTTAGATCCACTATGGACTGGACTCTTACACTATTATGTTAGATCCACTATGGACTGGACTCTCACTATTATGTTGGATCCACTATGGACTGGACTCTCACTATTATGTTGGATCCACTATGGACTGGACTCTCACTATTATGATAGATCCACTATGGACTGGACTCTCACTATTATGTTATATCCACTATGGACTGGACTCTCACTATTATGTTGGATCCACCATGGACTGGACCACACTATTATGTCAGACCCACTCGACATCCATTGCATTCGGTCTCCCCTAGAGCGGGGGTGGGTTACCCACATATGCGGTCCTCTCCAAGGTTTCTCATAGTCATTCACATCGACGTCCCACTGGGGTGAGTTTTTCCTTGCCCTTATGTGGGCTCTGTACCGAGGATGTGGTTGTGGCTTGTGCAGCCCTTTGAGACACTTGTGATTTAGGGCTATATAAATAAACATTGATTGATTGATAAACTCACTCATGGTGTTACAATGGCTACTCCAAACACGGTCTCCAGAGCTGAGGTGTCCAAAGAGAGGCCTAGTTCTGGCCTGCCGAGTCTTCTGGTTTTTTCCTGCCGAAGGTTGGCTTTGCTGGCTGGTTGACCAAGGTGATGATGGCCACTACTTTACCATGGCTGTCATTTCACTTTGCAGGCAAACACTTTGGGCAGCCCTGAACTGGAGCATAGCGCCCTGGGCACTTGCCCATGTGACCAAAGGCTAAAAGCGCCCCTGCCGAGGAGAGTGAGGAGTGAATGGATGGAAGGTTTGGTCTTGTGGCACAAATAGAGTCAATGAAACATGACATCAGCCCCACAACTTTATTTCACTGGGTGACCAGTCCACATGACACAAACATCACACATGCTAATGCTAGCTGCAGATGTCAGGGCTACAGGGTGCAGTTGGCCTCTGGTGAGAGTCGACATTTGGCCACAGTCAGGTAAGTCTCCACCTGCAGACACAAAACTAAAGGTCCATAAAGGTGTGGCAGACATTGATTGTTCACCAGGCGCTACCTTGTGCATGTCCTTCTTGAAGCACGCCAGCAGCTCGTACATTCGTCTCAAGGACTCGTCATCCCCCGCACTTTGGTAGTAATTGCCATAGGGCGCCAGTTGGAGGGTGGCGCTGTCAGCTGACATCTCAGCTCCATCCTGATTGGCCTGAAAGGACAGGTGATCACTCGGGGAAGTTCCTGCCTCCAACTGGATCAGACACCGACTCCAGGACCCGTTGGGCCTTATCTGCTACTAATTGTGTGTAGAAGTGTGTGTTTGTGCAAGTGTGTGTGCACGTGTTGTCACCCTGATCAGCAGGAGGATGCCCATCTTCAGTTCTGAAAGTTTGGAAGAGATCTGATTTCTGGGAGCAGGAGCAGCAGAGAGGGAGCGGCTGGGAAATTCCCAGGATTCCACCAATCGATAGGAGATGGACAGCAGCTTCAAGACCTAGACCACATCAGATCAGTCTTGGCATGTTTCCCTTCAACCTCGTCTGCAGTTATTGTCATGTTGAGGTTCTAAGCTAGCATGCTTTGAAGTCAGCTGAGAAAAGTACTAAGACGGAAACGTGCAAAGATTGTATATTTGTAGGGAACGTCTCACTCGTTGCACCATCACTGAGAAAAGTAGTTAGAAGGAAAGTACAAAGATTGTATATTCATGGCAACGTCTCACTTTGTAACGACTAACATGGCACCATGACTGAGAAAAGTACCAAGACGGAAAAGTGCAAAGATTGTATATTCGTGGTAACATCTCACTCTTTGCACCATGACTGAGAAAAAGTACCAAGACGGAAAAGTGCAAAGATGGTATATTGGTGGTAAGGTGTCACTACTAAGACGTTGACAATGACCGAGCTGCGTTGTGTTTCGTGCTTGTCGATAGGACTGATGATGTAGTCCGAGTTGCAGAAGTCCTGCAGGAAGATCTTGTTGAGTTGACGTTGTTCCTCCATCTGAAGAGAACTCTCCTACAACACAAGCACAAGCCTACCATGGATGGATGCATGATGGATGGATAGATGATGAATGGATGAATAGATGATGGCTGGGCGGATGATGGATGGATAGACAATGGATGGATAGGCGGATGATGGATGGATGATGGATGAATAGATGAATAGATGATGGCTGGGGGATGATGGATGAATAGATGATGGCTGGGCGGATGATGGATGGATAGACAATGGATGGATGGGCAGATGATGGATGGATGATGATGGATGGATGGGCAGATGATGGATGGATTATGATAGATGGGTGGACAGATGATGGATGGATGAATACATGTTGATGGATGGATAGATGATGGATGGGCGGATGATGGATGGATGATGATGGTGGGTGGATAGATGGATGAATGGATGAATAGATGATGGATGGGTGCATGGATGATAAATGGATAATGGGGTTGTTTATGGTATTTTTGTTTATTTATTTATTTCAAATGTTGTCATAAAGAAATACAATCATGTGTGTGTATCCCTGCAGACTGTATTGATATATCATCTATATATTGTGTTTTTATGTTGATTTAATAAAAAATAAAAAATAAAAATATATTTTATTTTTTATTTTTTAAAATGTTTTTATTTCTTGTGCGGCCCGGTACCAATCGGTCCACGGACCAGTACCGGGCCATGGCCCGGTGGTTGGGGACCACTGGGCCAATAGATGGATTATGATGATGGATGAATGGATGATGGATGAGCGGATGATGGATGAATATATGCTGGATGGGTGGATAAATGGATGGATGCATGGATGAGCGGATGGGTGAATGATGATGGATGGGCTGATGGATGGATGAGTGGATGATGGATGCTGGATGATGGATGGGTGGATGATGGATGAGTGGATGATGGATGGGTGGATGATGGATGAGTCGATGATGGATGGGTGGATGATGGATGAGTAGATGATGGATGAGTGGATGATGGATGGGTGGATGATGGATGAGTGGATGATGGATGGGTGGATGATGGATGAGTGGATGATGGATGGGTGGATGATGGATGATGGATGGGTGGATGATGGATGAGTGGATGATGGATGGGTGGATGATGGATGAATGCATGGATGAGTGGATGATGGATGGGTGGATGATGGATGAGTGGATGATGGATGGGTGGATGATGGATGAGTAGATGATGGATGAGTAGATGATGGATGAGTGGATGATGGATGGGTGGATGATGGATGAGTGGATGATGGATGGGTGGATGATGGATGGGTGGATGATGGATGGGTGGATGATGGATGATGGATGGGTGGATGATGGATGAGTGGATGATGGATGGGTGGATGATGGATGAATGCATGGATGAGTGGATGATGGATGGGTGGATGATGGATGAGTCGATGATGGATGGGTGGATGATGGATGAGTAGATGATGGATGAGTGGATGATGGATGGGTGGATGATGGATGAGTGGATGATGGATGGGTGGATGATGGATGAGTCGATGATGGATGGGTGGATGATGGATGAGTAGATGATGGATGAGTGGATGATGGATGGGTGGATGATGGATGAGTGGATGATGGATGGGTGGATGATGGATGAGTGGATGATGGATGGGTGGATGATGGATGATGGATGGGTGGATGATGGATGAGTGGATGATGGATGGGTGGATGATGGATGAATGCATGGATGAGTGGATGATGGATGGGTGGATGATGGATGAGTGGATGATGGATGGGTGGATGATGGATGAGTAGATGATGGATGAGTAGATGATGGATGAGTGGATGATGGATGGGTGGATGATGGATGAGTGGATGATGGATGGGTGGATGATGGATGGGTGGATGATGGATGGGTGGATGATGGATGATGGATGGGTGGATGATGGATGAGTGGATGATGGATGGGTGGATGATGGATGAATGCATGGATGAGTGGATGATGGATGGGTGGATGATGGATGAGTCGATGATGGATGGGTGGATGATGGATGAGTAGATGATGGATGAGTGGATGATGGATGGGTGGATGATGGATGAGTGGATGATGGATGGGTGGATGATGGATGAGTAGATGATGGATGAGTGGATGATGGATGAGTGGATGATGGATGGGTGGATGATGGATGAGTGGATGATGGCTGGGTGGATGATGGATGAGTGGATGATGGATGGGTGGATGATGGATAAATGCATGGATGAGTGGATGATGGATGAGTGGATGATGGATGGGTGGATGATGGATGAGTGGATGATGGATGAGTGGATGATGGATGAGTGGATGATGGATGGGTGGATGATGGATGAGTGGATGATGGACGAGTGGATGATGGATGAGTGGATGATGGACGAGTGGATGATGGCGGTACTCACAAAGTCGGAGAAGAGTCTCTGGGCCAGCAGGTGGAGGTGTTGCACTCGGCTCACAGCGATGGAGAAAAGACGCTGGCTGTCTGTGATTGGCTGAGAGGAGACCACGCCCACAGACACACATGACAGGAAGAGAATCACTGGAGAAGAAAGAAGTTCACTGATTGGATGGAAAGATGGAATCCTGTTCATGGAGGATGTTGACTCAAAAGCCTCCAAATAGGTCCTACACTCACCTAAATGTCCTTCTACGGTCCTACACTCACCTAAATGTCCTTCTACGGTCCTACACTCACCTAAATGTCCTTCTACGGTCCTACACTCACCTAAATGTCTTTCTACGGTCCTACACTCACCTAAATGTCTTTCTACGGTCCTACACTCACCTAAATGTCCTCCTACGGTCCTACACTCACCTAAATGTCTTTCTACGGTCCTACACTCACCTAAATGTCCTCCTACGGTCCTACACTCACCTAAATGTCTTTCTACGGTCCTACACTCACCTAAATGTCTTTCTACGGTCCTACACTCACCTAAATGTCTTTCTACGGTCCTACACTCACCTAAATGTCCTTCTACGGTCCTACACTCACCTAAATGTCTTTCTACGGTCCTACACTCACCTAAATGTCCTTCTACGGTCCTACACTCACCTAAATGTCCTTCTACGGTCCTACACTCACCTAAATGTCCTTCTACGGTCCTACACTCACCTAAATGTCCTTCTACGGTCCTACACTCACCTAAATGTCCTACGGTTGATCTAAATGTCCTTCTACGGTCCTACACTCACCTAAATGTCCTTCTACGGTCCTACACTCACCTAAATGTCCTTCTACGGTCCTACACTCACCTAAATGTCTTTCTACGGTCCTACACTCACCTAAATGTCCTTCTACGGTCCTACACTCACCTAAATGTCCTTCTACGGTCCTACACTCACCTAAATGTCCTTCTACGGTCCTACACTCACCTAAATGTCCTTCTACGGTCCTACACTCACCTAAATGTCCTACGGTTGATCTAAATGTCCTTCTACGGTCCTACACTCACCTAAATGTCCTTCTACGGTCCTACACTCACCTAAATGTCCTACGGTCCTACACTCACCTAAATGTCCTCCTACGGTCCTACACTCACCTAAATGTCCTCCTACGGTCCTACACTCACCTAAATGTCCTTCTACGGTCCTACACTCACCTAAATGTCCTTCTACGGTCCTACACTCACCTAAATGTCCTTCTACGGTCCTACACTCACCTAAATGTCCTTCTACGGTCCTACACTCACCTAAATGTCCTCTACGGTCCTACACTCACCTAAATGTCCTTCTATGGTCCTACACTCACCTAAACTTTAATTGTCATCCTACGGCCCTACACTGATCTAAACTTTACCTCTTCTTCTACGATCTTACACTCACCTAAACTTTACTTGTCCTTTTATGGTCCTACACTCACCTAAACTTGACCTGTCCTTCTACGGCCCTCCACTGATCTAAACCATACCTGTCCTTCTACGGTCCTGCGCTCACCTATGATCATCAGCTGTGGAAAGGAAAGGATGGTGAGTACATGCGGGTGAAATGTGGCAGACAAGGTTGGAGGGAGTAAAGCTGCTGCTCCTCCACAGACCAGGTGAGCTCACGCAACTGCTCGTCCCTGAGGAGATGTCTAAGTGTCCTCATAGGACAAAATAGTGGAGAATGGATCAGACCTGATTCCATCCTTGGTTGCAGGTGAGCTGCAGACTGATTAGAGTCCATCAAAGGACAGAAATATACAGACAAGCATTCAACAAAGAAGAAATGAGAACGAGGGAGGAAGTTAGACTTAAGAGTAGACCAGAATGGTCCCAAAGGAGATTGGAACCTTGGATCTCCAGACTGTGAAGTCCAATTGGAACCTTGGATCTCCAGACTGTTGAAGTCCAATTGGAACCTTGGATCTCCAGACTGTGAAGTCCAATTGGAACATTGGATCTCCAGACTGTGAAGTCCAATTGGAACCTTGGATCTCCAGACTGTTGAAGTCCAATTGGAACCTTGGATCTCCAGACTGTGAAGTCCAATTGGAACATTGGATCTCCAGACTGTGAAGTCCAATTGGAACCTTGGATCTCCAGACTGTGAAGTCCAATTGGAACCTTGGATCTCTAGACTGAAGTCCAATTGGAACTTTGGATCTCCAGACTGAAGTCCAATTGGAACTTTGGATCTCCAGACTGTGAAGTCCAATTGAAACCTTGGATCTCCAGACTGTGAAGTCCAATTGGAACCTTGGATCTCCAGACTGAAGTCCAATTGGAACTTTGGATCTCCAGACTGTGAAGTCCAATTGGAACCTTGGATCTCCAGACTGAAGTCCAATTGGAACTTTGGATCTCCAGACTGTGAAGTCCAAATGGAACCTTGGATCTCCAAACTGTGAAGTCCAATTGGAACCTTGGATCTCCAGACTGTGAAGTCCAATTGGAACTTTGGATCTCCAGACTGTGAAGTCCACATGCCAAGCACCAGAACTGAGTTGAATGAAAATAGATTGTTGGATTCCATGAAAATTCACAATTGAAGCAACTTTTGGGGGGGCGTGGCTCGGTTGGTAGAGCGACAGTGCCAGCAACTTGAGGGTTCCAGGTTCGACCCCCGCTTCTGCCATCCCAGTCACTGCCGTGGTGTCCTTGGGCAAGAAACCTGGCCCACCTGCTCCCACACTGGTTGAAATGGAACTTAAAGATGGAGATCATGGCTTTCACTAAGTAAAGGGCTTAGAGAAAAAGCGCTATATAAACATAGTGGACAAATGACACAGACATGGAAGAGTGAATAAGTTTGAGGTCTTACTTCTGTCCATGGCTGATGTGGATGTCCTTCTGCTTGCTTGGCCAGCATGTTGCCACTTGTGGCTTTATAGCGCTCACATGATGATTACATGCATGAAGAAGAAACATGAACCTGCCATGTTCCACGTTCTACACACAAACATGAACCAGTTCTACATACAAACATGAACCAGTTCTACACAGAAGAATAACACTTGTTGTGAGGAAAGGAAAGTGAATCATTCAGTGTTTGGGACATGAAAACTGCTGCATGTTAAACGCATCAGACATGAAAACAACACACTAGTTAGACAACATCATCACGTCCCCAAAGCCACAATGTAACAACAATGTAACAACAACACAACAACAATGTAGCAAGCAGTGAGGTGCGGTGAGGTTGATGGCTGGTGAGGCACTGACTTCATCACAGTCAGATTTACAAACATATGAACCCTAAAGAGTATCTTATTCACCATTTGATTGGCAGCAGTTAACGGGTTATGTTTAAAAGCTCATACCAGCATTCTTCCCTGCTTGCCACTCAGCATCAAGGCTTGGAATTGGGGGTTAAATCACCAAAAATGATTCCCGGGCGCGGCGCCGCTGCTGCCCACTGCTCCCCTCACCTCCCAGGGGGTGATCAAGGGGATGGGTCAAATGCAGAGGACAAATTTCATTACACCTAGTGTGTGTGTGACAATCATTGCTACTTTAACTTAACTTTAACTTTACACATACAAACTGTAGCACACAAAAAAGCACATTTAATTAAAAAAAAAATATTATGGTCTTACCTTTACTTATAAATGAAGTCCATGCGCCGCTCCTTCTGACCAAAGGCATCGATAACTTGTTTATAGAAGTCTTCCTTATCTTTCTTCAGTTTTAAAAGTCTCTGTCTCGATGGAGATCTTCCTTTAATTATTACCTCCTGCTTCCATTGAAAGTCCACTTTAGAAAACTGTTTTATTTTAGATATGTAATCCTTCATGTTAAAAGTCCAGGCGAGAGGAAAAAATAAATGATCGCTGCTTGTTGTCACTTCTTCTGCAGCCGAGTAGTCGCAGAAATGATCTCTGGGATCACTAGCGCCCTCTACCACCAAGAGGCGGGATTACTGCGAGCCTCAGCCAGTGCGTCTTTGCAGCAGTTTTATGATCGCTCAGCACAAGAAATACGTTACACACATACAGTTGTTGACAAAATACACTGTACATTATATACCTCAGCTAACTAAACTATGGAAATGTATAATATAATTCATATAGCAATACGGTCTCACTGCACAGGAGGCCAGCAGTTAGCCCAGTCATTGCGCAATCCATGTTGAGGCACTGAGTGACGTGCCTCAACTGGCTGCTGTTCACCGCACCGTCTCTTCTCAGTATTTGAACGGCAAATGTGAAAATTCAGCGATTTTGAATAAAAATAATCTAAAACTGGTGAAGTTAAATGGAAAATAACTTTATAGTATAATCACTGGATACATATAACAATTTCATTGTTTTTTTTCTTTTTACATTTTATTCTTTCCATGATGGCACGTGAGGCCCCGCCTCACCTGCCTCCCCTGACTGCACGTCACTGGTAACAACAATGCAACAACCGTTATGTAACAACAATGCAACAACAACAATGTAACAACAATGTAAAAACAATGTAACAACAATGTAACAACAATGCAACAACAATAATGTAACAACAATGTAACAACAATGCAACAACAATAATGTAACAATGCAAAAACAATGTAACAACAATGTAACAACAATGCAACAACTGTTATGTAACAATGCAACAACAATAATGTAACAACAATGCAAAAACAATGTAACAACAATGCAACAACAATAATGTAACAACAATGTAACAATAATGTAACAACAATGCAACAACAATAATGTAACAATGCAAAAACAATGTAACAATGTAACAACAATGTAACAACAATGTGACAACAATGCAATAACAATGCAACAACAATAATGTAACAACAATGCAAAAACAATGTAACAACAATGCAACAACAATAATGTAACAACAATGCAAAAACAATGTAACAACAATGTAACAACAATAATATAACAACAATGTAACAACAATGCAACAACAATGTAACAACAATGTGACAACAATGCAACAATAATGTAACAACAATGCAAAAACAATGTAACAACAATGCAAAAACAATGTAACAACAATGCAACAACAATAATGTAACAACAATGCAAAAACAATGTAACAACAATAATGTAACAACAATGCAACAACAATAATGTAACAACAATGCAAAAACAATGTAACAACAATGCAACAACAATGTAACAACAATGCAACACCAATAATGTAGCAACAATGTAACAACAATGTGACAATAATGCAACAACAACAATGCAACACCAATAATGTAGCAACAATAATGTAACAACAATGCAAAAACAATGTAACAACAATGCAACAACAATAATGTAACAACAATGCAAAAACAATGTAACAACAATAATGTAACAACAATGCAACAACAATAATGTAACAACAATGCAAAAACAATGTAACAACAATGCAAAAACAATGTAACAACAATGTAACAACAATGCAACACCAATAATGTAGCAACAATGTAACAACAATGTGACAATAATGCAACAACAACAATGCAACACCAATAATGTAGCAACAATGCAACAACAATGTAACAACAATGTAACAACACGTACTGACACCAAGAACACTGTATCCTATCTTGCTGACTGTATTGTACCATATGTCCTAGCAAGAAATCTGAGTTCTAAGAACTTATTAGTGATTCCCAGAGCCCCGAAAAAGTCTCTATTGGGGCTCCAGTACTCTGGAATGTTCTAGCAGTAACAGTTGGAGATGCTACCTCAGTAGAAGCATTTAAGTCCCATCTTAAAACTCATTTGTATACTCTAGCCCAGGGGTCAGCTCTTTAGCGCCGCCCTAGTGGCTCCCTGGACCTCTTTCAGAGATGTGTGAAAATGGAAATAGATGAAGAAAAAATATATTTTTTGTTTTAATATATTTTCTGTAGGAGGACAAAAACACAACACAAACCTTCCTAATTGTTAGAAATCCCACAGTTGATAATAAACATGCTTCACTGATGACAGTATTTGGCAAGCACTGTTTTGTCCTACTCATTTCAGCGATCCTTGAACTCATCGTAGTTTGTTTACATGTACAACTTCCCCACATCTGTGGTCCCCTCCAAGGTTTCTCATTGTCATCCCATTGGGTTGAGTTTTTCCTTGCCCTGGTGTGGGATCTGCGCCCAGGATGTTGTTGTGCAGCCCTTTGAGACACTGGTGATTTAGGGCTATAGAAGTCAACATTGATTGATTGGTTGGTAACAACAATGTAACATACTGAATTAGTATCATACTGACACTGTAATAACACTGTAACATCCACTTCATTCACCTGTCATCTATCAATCACCTGATCACTCACCTGTCATCTATCAATCACCTGATCACTCACCTGATCAATCAACTGTCACTCACCTGATCATTGACCTGATCACTGACTGTATGACCAAATGAATTGCAGGACAGGTGATCAATGTCAGGAGTCACCTGGTGAACTTTGCGTGATGAAAGCGTGGACAGGTGAGGAGGATCTGCTGAATGTTCATGCAGGTGACTTTCCATGTGTTGGTGAACTAATCACTCTGACCTTCTCCACCTTTCAATATTCATCTTTCCATGTGCTGCACCTGTGGTCTCCATGGCAACCACAAGCACTGATGAACACCACACTGTGACACCTATGATTCTCCATCACTCTGTTGATGAATATGCATGATGAAGATCTATCTTATGTAAATAAATAAATGATAAATGGGTTGTACTTGTATAGCACTTTTCTACCTTCAAGGTACTCAAAGCGCTTTGACACTACTTCCACATTCACACACACATCCACACACACATTCACACACACATTCACACACTGATGGCGGGAGCTGCCATGCAAGGCGCTAACCAGCAGCCATCAGGAGCAAGGGTGAAGTGTCTTGCTCAAGGACACAACGGACATGACGAGGTTGGTACTAGGTGGGGATTGAACCAGGAACCCTCCGATTGCTGGCACGGCCACTCTCCCAACTTCGCCACGCCGTCCCTATGTAAATCTATGTGTGTCAGATGATCTATCCTACGTAGATCTGTGTGTGTCAGATGATCTATCCTATGTAGATCTATGTGTGTCAGATGATCTATCCTATGTAGATCTGTGTGTGTCAGATGATCTATCCTATGTAGATCTATGTTTAAGATGATCTATCCTATGTAGATCTATTTATGTCAGATTATCTATCCTATGTAGATCTGTGTGGCAGATGATCTATCCTATGTAGATCTATGTGTGGCAGATGATCTATCCTATGTAGATCTATGTGTGTCAGATGATCTATCCTATGTAGATCTATGTGTAACAGATGATCTATCCTACGTAGATCTAGGTGTGTCAGATGATCTATCCTATGTAGATCTATGTGTCATATGATCTATCCTATGTAGGTCTATGTATGTCAGATGATCTATCCTATGTAGATCTATGTGTCATATGATCTATCCTATGTAGATCTATGTGTGTCAGATGATCTATCCTATGTAGATCTATATGTCAGATGATCTATCCTATGTAGGTCTATATGTCAGATGATCTATCCTATGTAGATCTGTGTGTCAGATGATCTATCCTATGTAGATCTATGTGTGTCAGATGATCTATCCTATGTAGATCTATATGTCAGATGATCTATCCTATGTAGATCTATGTGTCAGATGATCTATCCTATGTAGATCTATGTGTGTCAGATGATCTATCCTATGTAGATCTATATGTCAGATGATCTATCCTACGTAGATCTATCCTATGTAGATCTATGTGTGTCAGATGATCTATCCTATGTAGATCTATGTTTAAGATGCTCTATTCTATTTATGTCAGATTATCTATCCTATGTAGGTCTATGTGTGTCAAATGACTATCCTATGTAGATCTATGTGTGTAAGATGATCTATCCTACGTAGATCTATGTGTGGCAGATGATCTATCCTATGTAGATCTATGTGTGTCAGATGATCTATCCTATGTAGATCTATGTGTGTCAGATGATCTATCCTACGTAGATCTAGGTGTGTCAGATGATCTATCCTATGTAGATCTATGTGTGTCATATGATCTATCCTATGTAGATCTATGTGTGTCATATGATCTATCCTATGTAGGTCTATGTGTGTCAGATGATCTATCCTATGTAGATCTATGTGTGTCAGATGATCTATCCTATGTAGATCTATGTGTGTCAGATGATCTATCCTATGTAGATCTATGTGTGTTGGATGATCTATCCTATGTAGATCCATGTGTGTCAGATGATCTATCCTATGTAGATCTATGTATGTCAGATGATCTATCCTATGTAGATCTGTGTCAGATGATCTATCCTATGTAGATCTATATGTCAGATGATCTATCCTATGTAGATCTATGTGTGTCAGATGAGCTATCCTATGTAGATCTATGTGTGTCAGATGATCTATCCTATGTAGATCTATGTGTGTCAGATGATCTATCCTATGTAGATCTATGTGTGTCAGATGATCTATCCTATGTAGATCTGTGTGGCAGATGATCTATCCTATGTAAATCTATGTGTGGCAGATGATCTATCCTATGTAGATCTGTGTGTGTCAAATGATCTATCCTACGTAGATCTATGTGTGTCAGATGATCTATCCTATGTAGATCTATGTGTCAGATGATCTATCCTATGTAGATCTGTGTGTGTCAAATGATCTATCCTACGTAGATCTATGTGTGTCAGATGATCTATCCTATGTAGATCTATGTGTGTCAGATGATCTATCCTATGTAGATCTATATGTCAGATGATCTATCCTACGTAGATCTATGTGTGTCAGATGATCTATCCTATGTAGATCTATGTGTGTCAGATGATCTATCCTATGTAGATCCATGTTTAAGATGATCTATCCTATGTAGATCTATTTATGTCAGATTATCTATCCTATGTAGATCTGTGTGTCAGATGATCTATCCTATGTAGGTCTATGTGTGTCAAATGATCTTTCCTATGTAGATCTATGTGTCAGATGATCTATCCTATGTAGATCTATGTGTGTCAGATGATCTATCCTATGTAGATCTATGAGTCAGATGATCTATCCTATGTAGATCTATGTGTGTCAGATGATCTATCCTATGTAGATCTATGTGTGTAAGATGATCTATCCTATGTAGATCTATGTGTCAGATGATCTATCCTATGTAGATCTATGTGTGTCAGATGATCTATCCTATGTAGATCTATGTGTGTCAGATGATCTATCCTATGTAGATCTATATGTCAGATGATCTATCCTACGTAGATCTATGTGTGTCAGATGATCTATCCTATGTAGATCTATGTGTGTCAGATGATCTATCCTATGTAGATCCATGTTTAAGATGATCTATCCTATGTAGATCTATTTATGTCAGATTATCTATCCTATGTAGATCTGTGTGTCAGATGATCTATCCTATGTAGGTCTATGTGTGTCAAATGATCTTTCCTATGTAGATCTATGTGTCAGATGATCTATCCTATGTAGATCTATGTGTGTCAGATGATCTATCCTATGTAGATCTATGAGTCAGATGATCTATCCTATGTAGATCTATGTGTGTCAGATGATCTATCCTATGT
The DNA here is from genome assembly GCF_033978685.3 of Nerophis lumbriciformis. Lineage (NCBI taxonomy): Eukaryota > Metazoa > Chordata > Actinopteri > Syngnathiformes > Syngnathidae > Nerophis > Nerophis lumbriciformis. The sequence continues at coordinate 42,646,817 of NC_084569.2, read as the reverse complement.
AGATCTATGTGTGTAAGATGATCTATCCTATGTAGATCTATGTGTGTCAGATGATCTATCCTATGTAGATCTATGTGTGTCAGATGATCTATCCTATGTAGATCTATGTGTGTCAGATGATCTATCCTATGTAGATCTATGTGTGTAAGATGATCTATCCTATGTAGATCTATGTGTGTCAGATGATCTATCCTATGTAGATCTATGTGTGTCAGATGCTCTATCCTATGTAGATCTATGTATGTCAGATGATCTATCCTATGTAGATCTATGTATGTCAGATGATCTATCCTATGTAGGTCTATGTGTGTCAGATGATCTATCCTATGTAGGTCTATGTGTGTCAGATGATCTATCCTATGTAGATCTATGTGTGTCAGATGATCTATCCTATGTAGATCCATGTGTGTCAGATGATCTATCCTATGTAGATCCATGTGTGTCAGATGCTCTATCCTATGTAGATCTATGTATGTCAGATGATCTATCCTATGTAGATCTATGTATGTCAGATGATCTATCCTATGTAGATCTATGTGTGTCAGATGATCTATCCTATGTAGGTCTATGTGTGTCAGATGATCTATCCTATGTAGATCTATGTGTGTCAGATGATCTATCCTATGTAGATCTATGTGTGTCAGATGATCTATCCTATGTAGATCTGTGTGTGTCAGATGCTCTATCCTATGTAGATCTATGTGTGTCAGATGATCTATCCTATGTAGATCTATGTGTGTCAGATGATCTATCCTATGTAGGTCTATGTGTGTCAAATGATCTATCCTATGTAGATCTATGTGTGTCAGATAATCTATCCTATGTAGATCTATGTGTGTCTGATGATCTATCCTATGTAGGTCTATGTGTGTCAAATGATCTATCCTATGTAGATCTATATGTCAGATGATCTATCCTACGTAGATCTATGTGTGTCAGATGATCTATCCTATGTAGATCTATGTGTGTCAGATGATCTATCCTATGTAGATCTATGTGTGTCAGATGATCTATCCTATGTAGATCTATGTGTAAGATGATCTATCCTATGTAGATCTATGTATGTCAGATTATCTATCCTATGTAGATCTGTGTGGCAGATGATCTGTCTTATGTAGATCTATGTGTGTCAGATGATCTATCCTATGTAGATCTATGTGTGTCAGATGATCTATCCTATGTAGATCTGTGTGGCAGATGATCTATCCTATGTAAATCTATGTGTGGCAGATGATCTATCCTATGTAGATCTGTGTGTGTCAAATGATCTATCCTACGTAGATCTATGTGTGTCAGATGATCTATCCTATGTAGATCTATGTGTCAGATGATCTATCCTATGTAGATCTGTGTGTGTCCAATGATCTATCCTACGTAGATCTATGTGTGTCAGATGATCTATCCTATGTAGATCTATGTGTGTCAGATGATCTATCCTATGTAGATTTATGTGTAATATGATCTATCCTATGTAGATCTATGTATGTCAGATTATCTATCCTATGTAGATCTGTGTGGCAGATGATCTATCCTATGTAGATCTATGTGTGTCAGATGATCTATCCTATGTAGGTCTATGTGTGTCAGATGATCTATGTAGATCTATGTGTGTCAGATAATCTATCCTATGTAGATCTGTGTGTCAGATGATCTATCCTATGGAGGTCTATGTGTGTCAAATGATCTTTCCTATGTAGATCTGTGTCAGATGATCTATCCTACGTAGATCTATGTGTCAGATGATCTATCCTATGTAGATCTATGTGTGTCAGATGATCTATCCTATGTAGATCTATGTGTGTCAGATGATCTATCCTATGTAGATCTATGTGTGTAAGATGATCTATCCTATGTAGATCTATGTGTGTCAGATGAACTATCCTAAGTAGATCTATGTATGTCAGAGTATCTATCCTATGTAGATCTATGTGTGTCAGATGATCTATCCTATGTAGATCTATGTGTGTCAAATGATCTATCCTATGTAGATCTATATGTCAGATGATCTATCCTACGTAGATCTATGTGTGTCAGATGATCTATCCTATGTAGATCTATGTGTGTCAGATGATCTATCATATGTAGATCTATTTATGTCAGATTATCTATCCTATGTAGATCTGTGTGGTAGATGATCTATCCTATGTAGATCTATTTATGTCAGATTATCTATCCTATGTAGATCTATGTATGTCAGATGATCTATCCTACGTAGATCTATGTATGTCAGATGATCTATCCTATGTAGATCTATGTGTGTCAGATTCTGGTCCTGTTTAGAAAACACTTCCTCAAGCCATCCATCCATCTCTTTCTGCTTATCCGAGGTCGGGTCGCGGGGGCAGCAGCCTAAGCAGGGACGCCCAGACTCCCCTTTCCCCAGCCACTTGGTCCAGCTCCTCCCGGGGGATCCCGAGGTGTTCCCAGGCCAGCCGGGAGACATAGTCTTCCCAACGTGTCCTGGGTCTTCCTCGTGGCCTCCTACCGGTCGGACGTGCCCTAAACACCTTCCTAGGGAGGCGTTCGGGTGGCATCCTGACCAGATGCCCGAACCACCTCATCTGGCTCCTCTCCATGTGGAGGAGCAGCGGCTTTACTTTGAGCTCCTCCTGGATGACAGAGCTTCTCACCCTATCTCTAAGGGAGAGCCCCGCCACCCGGCGGAGGAAACTCATTTGGGCCGCTTGTACCCGTGATCTTGTCCTTTCGGTCATAACCCAAAGCTCATGACCATAGGTGAGGATGGGAACGTAGATCGACCGGTAAATCGAGAGCTTTGCCTTCCGGCTCAGCTCCTTCTTCACCACAACGGACCGATACAGCGTCCGCATTACTGAAGACGCCGCACCGATCCGCCTGTCCATCTCACCATCCACTCTTCCCTCACTCGTGAACAAGACTCCCAGGTCCTTGAACTCCTCCACTTGGGGCAAGACCTCCTCCCCAACCCGGAGATGGCACTCCACCCTTTCCCGGGCGAGAACCATGGACTCAGACTTGGAAGGTGCTGATTCTCATCCCACACACTTCCTGTTTATTTTTATTTGGGGGCGGAGTCAAGACTGCTCAGGGAGGCCTTTAGTTGCCATGGTGACCATCATTGTATGCCTTGAATGGCCGTCTTTTCGTCACTTGACCACATGACCACACAATCAGCCAATCAGAGAGCAGGTCTGGGAACACCCCCCCCCCCCCCCCCCTTTAAATAGTTAGCACTCTGTAGGTGACCACAGTGTGACTTCTTCTACATCATGTAAGTTTCTTCTTCTTCTTCTCCTTCTTTTCTTTCTCCCTCTTCCATTTTTCTTCTTCTTCTCTCTCTTCTCCTTCTTCCATGTTTCTTCTTCCGCTTCTCCTTTTCTTTCTCTTCTTCTTCCTTCTCTCTTTCGCTTCTCCTTTTTTTTCTCTTATTCTTTTTCTCTTTTCTCTTCTTCTCCTTCTTCACTTCTTCTTCTCTTCCTTCACATCACATTTTCTTCTTCTTTTCTTTTCTTTTTCTCCTCCTTCCCTTCTTGTCTTCCTCCCTGCCCTGAATTGAGTGATTTTATGTCAACTCATCAAGTGGTGGTAATGACATATCGTCGCTTTAAAGGAGCAGCAGTGGGGGGGTGGGGTGGGTCACATGATCCACAAGCAGCTGACGCCAAAGTTAGCATCAACAGGTGTGGGGGGGGGAGGTGTCGGCTTCCAAATGTTCTTGTATTGCGTCACACAGCAGGAACAGGCCCCGCCCACCACTGACATGGAGCGCACCTTCATCGCCGTGAAGCCCGATGGCGTCCAGAGAGGTTTGTGCGGTGACATCATCAAGCGCTTCGAGCAGAGAGGCTTCAAGCTGCTCGCTGCCAAGTTCATGCAGGTAACCATGGCAACTTTCCTACGCGGCCGCCATGATGGCAAAAGGGGGCGTGTTTGTGTTTCAGGCGTCAGAAGAGCACATGAAGACGCATTATTTGGACCTGAAGGACACGCCCTTCTACGCCGCGCTCTGCAAGTACATGTCCTCAGGACCCGTCTTTGCCATGGTAACCACTTCTGTCTCTGACACCTCATGATGTCACTATGTCACCTGATGATGTCACTTGATGATGTCACGTGATGACGTCCCCCGATGCTGCAGGTGTGGGAGGGGCGGGGCATCGTCAAGCTGGCCAGGATGATGCTGGGAGAGACCAACCCGGCCGACTCCAAACCAGGAAGCATCCGAGGAGACTTCTGCATCGACATCGGCAGGTGTGACCACTCGTTAGCGGATAGCAGCCAATCAGGTTGGGGGCGGGGCTCACCTGCCAACGTGAGGGTTTACTGGTTCCAATCCAGCTTCTGCCAATGCTCGTCACTGCTGTTGTGTCCTTGGGCAACATATAAATATTAATAGTATGTTAGTGTATGAATATGAATAATGTCACTTTACCCTATATGACTCCACATTTAGATTCCTGTGTATATAGTTATTATTAAATATAGATTACCACTATCATTGTGTATAATAATATTATTAAGTGTCAATGGCCACCATTAATGTGTATATAATTGTTATTAAATATAGATTACCACTTACATTGTGTATATTACTATTATTAAATGTACATGACCAGCATGAATGTGTATATAGTTATTAAATATAGATTACCACATAAATGTGTATATTAATATTAAATATAGCTTACCACATAAATGTGTATATTAATATTAAATATAGATTACCACATAAATGTGGATATTTATATTAATAAAAATAGATTACCAAAATCGATGTGTAAATTAATATCATCATTATTAAATGTAGATTACCACATAAATGTGAATATTATTATCCATCCATCCATTTTCTACCGCTTGTCCCTTTTGGGTCGTGGGGGATGTTGGAGCCTATACCATCTGCATTATTATTATTAAATGTAGATTACATCATCAATGTGTACATTAATATTATTATTAGATGTAGATTACATCATCAATGTGTACATTTATTTATTATTAGATGTAGATTACATCATCAATGTGTACATTTATTTATTATTAAATGTAGATTACATCATCAATGTGTACATTAATATTATTATTAAATGTAGATTACATCATCAATGTGTACATTGATATTATTATTAAATGTAGATTACATCATCAATGTGTACATTAATATTATTATTCAATGTAGATTACATCATCAATGTGTACATTTATTTATTATTAAATGTAGATTACATCATCAATGTGTACATTAATATTATTATTCAATGTAGATTACCACTAATATTATTAAATAGATTTTCACCATCAAGGTGTTATTTTTTTATTATAATTATTATTATTACATGTAGCCTACCACCATTAAGGTGTAAATTAATATCAACAAATGTAGATTACCACATAAATGTGTATATTAATGTTATTACTAAATGAAGATTACCATCAGAAATGTGTTTATTAATATCATTATTATTAAATGTACATTTTCACCATTAAGGTGTTATTCATTATTGTTACTATTATTAAGTGTGGAACACCACCATCAAGCTGTTGATTATTATTAATAAATGTAGCTTACCACCATCAAGGTGTTGATTATTATTAATAAATGTAGCTTACCACCATCAAGGTGTTGATTATTATTAATAAATGTAGATTACCACCCTCAAGGTGTTATTATTACTAATACATGTAGATTACCACCATCAATGTGTTAATTATTAATAAATGTAGATTACCACCGTCAATGTGTTAATTATTAATATTAATAAATGTAGATTACCACCATCAATGTGTTAATTATTGATATTATTAATAAAGGTAGATTACCACCATCAATGTGTTAATTATTAATAAATGTAGATTACCACCATCAATGTGTTAATTATTAATAAATGTAGATTACCACCATCAATGTGTTAATTATTAATAAATGTAGATTACCACCATCAAGGTGTTAATTATTAATATTATTAATAAATGTAGATTACCACCATAAATGTGTTAATTATTAATAAATGTAGATTACCACCATCAATGTGTTAATTATTAATAAATGTAGATCACCACCATCAAGGTGTTAAATATTAATATTAATAAATGTAGTTTACCACCATCAATGTGTTAATGATTAATAATTGTAGATTACCACATCAAGGTGTTAATTATTAATATTATTAATAAATGTAGATTACCACTATCAATGTGTTAATTATTAATACATGTAGATTACCAATATCAAGGTGTTAATTATTAATAATTGTAGATTACCACCATTAAGGTGTTAATTATTAATATTATTAATAAATGTAGATTACCACTATCAATGTGTTAATTATCAATAAATGTAGATTACCACCATCAAGGTGTTAATTATTAATAAATGTAGATATCCACCATCAAGGTGTCAATTATTAATAAATGTAGATTACCACTATCAATGTGTTAATTATTAATAAATGTAGATTACCACCATCAAGGTGTTAATTATTAATATTATTAATAAATGTAGATTACCACCATCAAGGTGTTAATTATTAATATTATTAATAAATGTAGATTACCACCATCAAGGTGTTAATTATTCATATTATTAATAAAGGTAGATTACCACCATCAAGGTGTTAATTATTAATAAATGTAGATTACCACCATCAAGGTGTTAATTATTAATATTATTAATAAATGTATATTACCACCATCAAGGTGTTAATTATTAATATTATTAATAAATGTAGATTGTCACTGTCCATGAATGAATGATGGCTCCTAGTGTCACACACTTCGAGATAGTAGAAAAAAAAGTTGCTGTATGACTATCATATAATATATGAATTCATTATTGTGATAATGATGATATATTTGATGGAAGGTGTGTTTGGTCACATGACTTACAGGAACATCATTCACGGCAGCGACACGGTGGAAAACGCCAAGCGGGAGATCGACTTGTGGTTCAAAGCCAACGAGCTGCTGGACTACGCCCCTTGTGGCCAACCCTGGATCTACGAGTGAACGTCTGCAATTCTAGAAATCACTTTTTGAAATGACTTAATAAACTTATGCTTATTAAACTTATTGGGGTCATTACATTTATTGAACTTATTAAACTTATTGGGCTCATTATATTTATTGAACTTATTAAACTTATTGGGGTCTATATATTTATTGAACTTATTAAACTTATTGGGGTCATTACATTTATTGAACTTATTAAACTTATTGGGCTCAATACATTTATTGAACTTATTAAACTTATTAGGCTCATTACATTTATTGAACTTATTAAACTTATTGGGGTCAATACATTTATTGAACTTATTGGGGTCATTACATTTATTGAACTTATTAAACTTATTGGGCTCATTACATTTATTGAACTTATTAAACTTATTGGAGTCATTACATTTGTTGAACTTATTAAACTTATTGGGGTCATTATATTTATTGAACTTATTAAACTTATTGGGCTCATTACATTTATTGAACTTATTAAACTTATTGGGCTCATTACATTTATTGAACTTATTAAACTTATTGGGGTCATTACATTTATTGAACTTATTAAACTTATTGGAGTCATTATATTTGTTGAACTTATTAAACTTATTGGGGTCATTATATTTATTGAACTTATTAAACTTATTGGGCTCATTACATTTATTGAACTTATTAAACTTATTGGGGTCATTACATTTATTGAACTTATTAAACTTATTGGGGTCATTATATTTATTGAACTTATTAAACTTATTGGGGTCATTACATTTATTGAACTTATTAAACTTATTGGGGTCATTACATTTATTGAACTTATTAAACTTATTGGAGTCATTATATTTGTTGAACTTATTAAACTTATTGGGGTCATTATATTTATTGAACTTATTAAACTTATTGGGCTCATTACATTTATTGAACTTATTAAACTTATTGGGCTCATTACATTTATTGAACTTATTAAACTTATTGGAGTCATTACATTTGTTGAACTTATTAAACTTATTGGGGTCATTATATTTATTGAACTTATTGGAGTCATTATATTTATTGAACTTATTGGGGTCATTACATTTATTGAACTTATTAAACTTATTGGGCTCATTACATTTATTGAACTTATTAAACTTATTGGGCTCATTACATTTATTGAACTTATTAAACTTATTGGGCTCATTATATTTATTGAACTTATTAAACTTATTGGGGTCATTATATTTATTGAACTTATTGGGGTCATTATATTTATTGAACTTATTGGGGTCATTATATTTATTGAACTTATTGGGGTCATTATATTTATTAAACTTATTGGGGTCATTATATTTATTGAACTTATTGGGGTCATTACCGTACATTTATTGAACTTATTAAAGGGTCCATGAGGACAGGCTCTAGGCCTGGTCCCAGAGGTGGGGCCCCGGTGACCCTCGTCCAAGCGAGGGAAATCCGGGTCCTTTAACAGGACTTTCCATAGAGGTCTTCAAGCTGCTCTTTGTCTGGTCCCAGTGTCATGTCCCACAACAATTCAAGCTGGCGAGAATATCACCTCTGTATAACAAAGGAAACAAACTACCACCATGTTTCCATCCTTTGCTCCATCTCAAAGGTTATAGAGAGGTTCATATATGAGCAAATAGATCATTATCTATCAAATCGCCAGCTCCTACTGGAATTTCAATCAGGATTGAGAAAATGCCATTCCAGCGACACATGCCTACTGTAGCTAAGTGACTAGATCAGGCGAGAGATAGACATGGGCAAGTACTGTGGAGTGGTTATGCTGGACATTCCACACAGTTAACCACTCAATGCTGTTAAACAAGTTGAGCTTTTGACAGCGCAGCCACAAACTGGATGAAATCTTACCTTGAGGATAGAGAACAGGTGAACGGATCACTGTCCTCTCCCCTCAAGGTGAGCTGTGGTGTCCCACAAGGGAGCATTCTGGGACCATTGCTATTCTTGATTGACATTAACTACATGAAATCAGCATGTAACAGTAATGTGTTCCTGTTGGCAGACCATTGTGCCATCCTGGCCTCGGGCAGGGACACATTGGAGGTTGAAAGTGCACTCAGCACCCAACTAAGTCATCTCTGTCTCTGGCATTCCCATAACAAACTGTCACCACACCTGGGTAAAACAGTGTCCATCCTATTTGGGTCCAAGCACAACCTAGGTAAATCCCCGAGCTTTACGATCAGCAAGCAAAGACAAGGTCATTGACCTAGGTTGTATATTGAACACTCTAGGGTGAAAAAATGGCATTAAAAGCAATCACCAAGATCAATAATAAAATAGATTTGTGTGTTTATCAACAGGGATACACTTAAGACCTTACACTCATAGTGTCATTTGGACTACGCCTGCACCTCATGCTTCACCACTATCCCCAAGCCACTAAAAACTAAACAGACTCCTGCTCAACCTCCCACACAGGACTCACCTAACTCATGCCCACTTTACCAAATTGGGATGGCTTAGAGTTGAGGAAATAGTACACCAAATTGCAATGTGCCTGGTATTCCAAATACTCAGAGAAACTGTCCCCAAGTACCTGTCCAACTATTTCACCAGAGTAAGTGATGCTCACAGGTACTACACCAGAGGGACTTCCTCAGACCTCGCCCCCCGCCCCAAATTCAAGACTCTCATGGGAATGATATTGCTGGGTATTGTGGCCAAACAGCTCAATTTTTGTTTCATCTGACCACAGAACTTTCCTCCAGAAGGTCTTATCTTTGTCCATGTGATGACAGATGAAAGACAAATGGAGCCGTTTGGCCACAATACCATGCAAAATATGTTTGACGGAGAAAAGGTGGCTTCATCTGGCCAAGATCTTCAGCTCTCATTGGATCGGTTCGCAGCCGAGTGTGACGCGACTGGGATGAGAATCAGCACCTCCAAGTCCGAGTCCATGGTTCTCGCCCGGAAAAGGGTGGAGTGCCATCTCCGGGTTGGGGAGGAGATCTTGCCCCAAATGGAGGAGTTCAAGTATCCTTGGAGTCTTGTTCACGAGTGAGGGAAGAGTGGATGGTGAGATCGACAGGCGGATCGGTGCGGCGTCTTCAGTAATGCGGACGCTGTATCGATCCGTTGTGGTGAAGAAGGAGCTGAGCTGGAAGGCAAAGCTCTCGATTTACCGGTCGATCTACGTTCCCATCCTCACCTATGGTCATGAGCTTTGGGTCATGACCGAAAGGACAAGATCATGGGTACAAGCGGCCGAAATGAGTTTCCTCCGCCGGGTGGCGGGGCTCTCCCTTAGAGATAGGGTGAGAAGCTCTGTCATCCAGGAGGAGCTCAAAGTAAAGCCGCTGCTCCTCCACATGGAGAGGAGCCAGATGAGGTGGTTCAGGCATCTGGTCAGGATGCCACCCGAACGCCTCCCTAGGGAGGTGTTTCAGGCACGTCCGACCGGTAGGAGGCCACGGGGAAGACCCAGGACACGTTGGGAAGACTATCTCTCCCGGCTGGCCTGGGAACTTCTCTGGATCCCCCGGGAGGAGCTGGACCAAGTGGCTGGGGAGAGGGAAGTCTGGGCTTCTTTGCTTAGGCTGCTGCCCCCGCGACCCGACCTCGGATAAGCGGAAGAAGATGGATGGATGGATGGATGGATGGAGAAAAGGTGAGGCCTTTAATTCCAGGAACACCAAGCCTACCGTCAAGCATGGTGGTGGTATTATGCTCTGGGCCTGTTTTGCTGCCAATGGAACTGCTGCTTTACAGAGAGTACATGGAACAATTAAAAAATTATTCATGACAAGCTAAAATCACTTTTTGACCACCACTGTATATATATGACTTATTCAGCTTTCTCATGCCATTATTTGATCCCTGGATCTGATCATATAAATCTAACAATGTGATGTTAAAATCCTATCCCAGCTGACTTGGGCGGGAGGCGGGGTCACACCAGACAGGTGGCCAATCACAGGACACGTACAGACCAAATCATAACCATGGACAATTGACAGTCTCCAGTGAAGACAACATGAATATTGAGGCGGCAGAAAAGGAGCACGCAGGGGGACAAAATGCAAACGCCACACAAAGTGACCAAAGTTCGAACCTGCACCACCTGACTGTGTGGCATCCATGCTCACCACCAGGCCACCGCGCTGCCTACAAAATGCTGTACTTATGGAATAACATGTAACACAAATACATGATAGTTATGTGTCAAAGTGTCAATCACACACGCACGCACACACACAGCAAATCACGGCAACAAGCTAACACACGTGGTAATCAGCGACACACTAACGCATTCCTCATGAAACGTTTTTACAAACCTCAAACACACACACATGAACATCTACAGCAGGCGTCTCAAACTCAATTTACCTGGGGGCCACTGGATGCAGAAACTGGGTGAGGCTGGGCCGCAAGAAAAGATTTCTTAAAAAAAAATCTAACATGCACTTTTAATGAATTCACCTTCTTTGAATGGCTTTCCCGCCCTAGCAACCATCTCACTCACCATGTAGCTAGCTTTGACTGCTGCATCGCTCTTTTCGCTTGCTTTCTTGACGAAATCTTGTTGCCTCAGTAGACTGGTTTTAAAATTTGCAACCCGGTTCACTCTCTCATCTCCCTGGTATTTTGCATACTCCTCAGCATGTCTAGTTGTATAATGACGTTTCAAATTGTATTCCTTGTGCACCGCAACTTTCTCTGTATTAACTACAGAAAATGGGGGGCGGGGGGGGGGCTCGCCGTGGAGTTTACAGTTACGGTAGCACAATTAGCCCCAAACGGGCTAACATCACCACTAACGTGTTACACGTCTGATTCGCCCAGCGACTCTCTGTCGGAGTATCAGCGCTGGGGTCCAGTGCACCACACTTTTGTATTGTCACTCGGTCCTTCGGCGGAGTGCTTTGGAAGCTACCGGACCGCTCGTCTTCCCCGCCCGGACTATTTACAACAGGGGCGGGAGCGAGCAGGCGGGCGAGCGAGGGAGGCAGGGAGGGAGGGAGGAAGAGCGTGTGCGGGTGTCGTGGAAAAGCGGCAAAATGGTTCTCTGCTTGCATCACGCAAGGGACGTCAATGCATACTTGCCAACCTTGAGCCTTGAGACCTCCGAATTCGGGAGATAGGGGGTTTGAGGTGGGCGGGGTTGGGAGGAGGCGGGGTTGGGGGTAGCGGGGGTGTTTTTGTTCTGTTGTGTTTATGTTGTGCTTAGGTGCGGATGTTCTCCCGAAATGTGTTTGTCATTCTTGTTTGGTGTGAGTTCACAGTGTGGCGCATATTTGTAACGGTGTTAAAAAATAAATAAAATAAAATACGAACACCCCAGTGAAGTGCGGTGAGGTTGATGGCTGGTGAGGCACTGACTTCATCACAGTCAGATTTACAAACATATGAACCCTAGAGAATATCTTATTCACCATTTGATTGGCAGCAGTTAACGGGTTATGTTTGAAAGCTCATACCAGCATTCTTCCCTGCTTGGCACTCAGCATCAAGGGTTGGAATTGGGGGTTAAATCACCAAAAATGATTCCCGGGCGCGGCGCCGCTGCTGCCCACTGCTCCCCTCACCTCCCAGGGGGTGAACAAGGGGATGGGTCAAATGCAGAGGACAAATTTCACCACACCTAGTGTGTGTGTGACAATCATTGCTACTTTAACTTAACTTTAACTTTACACATACAAACTGTAGCACACAAAAAAGCACATTTAATTAAAAAAAAAACATTATTATGGTCTTACCTTTACTTATAAATGAAGTCCATGCGCCGCTCCTTCTGAACAAACGCATCGATAACTTGTTTATAGAAGTCTTCCTTATCTTTCTTCAGTTTTAAAAGTCTCTGTCTCGATGGAGATCTTCCTTTAAGTATTACCTCCTGCTTCCATTGAAAGTCCAGTTTAGAAAACTGTTTTACTTTAGATATGTAATCCTCCATGTTAAAAGTCCAGGCGAGAGGAAAAAATAAACGATCGCTGCTAACTGTTGCTGCTTGTTGTCACTTCTTCTGCAGCCGAGTAGTCGCAGAAATGCTCCCTGGGATCACTAGCGCCCTCTACCACCAGGAGGCGGGATTACTGCAAGCCTCAGCCAGAGCGTCTTCGCAGCCGTTTTATGATTGCTCAGCACAAGAAATACGTTACACACATACAGTTGTTGACAAAATACACTGTACATTATATACCTCAGCTAACTAAACTATGGAAATGTATAATATAATTCATATAGCAATACGGTGTCACTGCACAGCAGGCCAGCAGTTAGCCCAGTCATTGCGCAATCCATGTTGAGGCACTGAGTGACGTGCCTCAACTGGCTGCTGATCACCGCACCGTCTCTTCTCAGTATTTTGAATGGCAAATGTGAAAATTCAGCGATTTTGAATAAAAAATAATCTAAAACTGTTGAAGTTAATTGGAAAACAACTTTATAGTATAATCACTGGATACATATAACAATTTAATTATTTTATTTTCTTTTTAATTTTTTTTTCTTTCCATGATGGCACGTGAGGCCCCACCTCACCTGCCTCCCCTGACTGCACGTCACTGGAACACCCTCAGTGTGACATGTATGGCTGTTCCTCAAGTATGTCTTGCAATAACTTGTGAGTGCTTGCAGAAGCTTCATACAACATGTGTCTAGGCCGGCCTTCCATTTAAAACTCACGGGCCGCACTAACAATAAACTTTCGTAATAAGATGGGGGCCGCAAAATAACGTCAATTGGCCCGCGGGCCGCGTGTTTGAGACCTCTGATCTACAGCATATTAAATACATTTACAATATGTTCATCTTATATACTGCATATATTACATATACACATGATATATGAACTGCATATATTACATATACACATGATATATAGTGGTGGTCAAAAGTGTACATACACTTGTAAAGAACATCATGTCATGGCTGTCTTGACTTTACAATTATTTCTACAACTCTTATTTTTTTGTGATGTAGTGATTGGAGCACATACTTGTTGCTCACAAAAAACATTCATGAAGTTTGCTTCTTTTATGAATTTATTATGGCTCTACTGAAAATGTGAGGGTCAAAAGTATACATACAGCAATGTTAATATTTGCTTACATGTCCCTTGGCAAGTTTACCTGCAATAAGGCGCTTTTGGTAGCCATCCACAAGCTTCTGCTTGACCACTTGACCACTAAATTGCTGCAGTTCAGCTAAATGTGTTGCTTTTCTGACATGGACTTGTTTCTTCAGCATTGTCCACACAGGGTTTGTAATATTCTACATCTAAATTTTGATCTTATTTAGTGAAATCTACTAAACAAGAATGGTGGTCAGAACCTGTTTGGGCGACACCGCCCTCTTTTCTCGCAGGCTGATTGCTGTTCACGTTTGTAACAAAGTATTTTCACACACCTAAAAATTCTAAG
>NC_084569.2:42574958-42624958 GCF_033978685.3 Nerophis lumbriciformis | reverse complement strand
TTTTCCTCTTGCAGATCTTGGACGCCACCATGCTTAACAGTGCCACTCACCTGAGTGTCGAAAACGCCAAGCTGGCGGCCGAAGACTTCAAAGCCAAGTAAGTTCTAACGCTTCCAACAGTTCTGACCCACCTAAGGTACTCACTTGTGAGTCTCACAAAGTGGATCTGCTGCACCGCAGATTCGACAACGAGCATGCCATGCGCATGTTGGTGGAGGCCGACGTCCGTGGACTGCGCGGGGTTATGGACCACCTGACGTTAGCCAAGTCTGACCTGGAGATGCAGATTGAAGGTCTGAAGGAGGAGCTGATCTTCCTGCAGAAGAACCACCAGGAGGTTAAGTTGTCCTGCCATCCTTCCTCAACACCCAAGCAGCAAACCTTCTCTTCTTCGCCGCTCTAGGAGCTGCTGGCCTTACGTGCACAGATGAGCGGCCAGGTGAACGTGGCGGTGGATGCCCCCGCAGGTACAGACCTGTCTGCTGTCATGAACCAAATCAGGGAACACTATGAGGCCATCATTGCCAAGAACCGCCGAGAACTGGAGAGTTGGTTCCAGGCCAAGGTGGTGTGACGACATCACTTCCTGTGGACTCCGTGTACACCCGCCTAACGTACGTGTGTGTGTGTGTGTGTGTGTGTGTAGTCGGAGGAACTGAATAAGGAAGTGATGACACAAACTGTCAGCTTGCAGACGTCCAGGTCCCAAGTCTCAGAGGTCAAACGTTTGCTGCAGTCCCTGGAAATCGAACAGCAATCTGTGCTGAGCATGGTCAGTGCAACACACACACACACACACACACACACACACACACACACACACACACACAGGAACAATACCAATAACACACACATAAATCAACACAATTACACAATACAAACATATAGAGCAACACAGTTACACAGGAACAATAGAAACAACACACACTCACATAAATCAACACAATTAGACAGGAACAAAACACACACACACACAAATCAACACAATCACGCAGGAACAATACACATTACACACAGACACATAAATCAACACAATTACACAGGAACAATACCAATAACACATACATAAATCAACAAAATTACACAATACAAACATATAGAGCAACACAGTTACACAGGAATAACAGAAACAACACATACTCACATAAATCAACACGATTAGACAGGAACAATACACACACACACACAATTATGCAGGAACAATACACATTACACACACACATAAATCAACACGATCACACAGCAGCAATACAAATAGCACACAAATCAACACAATCACACAGGAACTAAACAAATAACACACACACACACACATAAATCAACTGAATTACCCAGGAACAATACAAAAAACACAAATCAACACACTAACACAGGAGCAATACACAAACACACAAATCAGCACAATCACACACAGAGATTGCGGTGAGAAGACAGGTGTGTGTGTGTGTGTCTGGCACAGAAAGCGTCGTTGGAAAGCACGCTGGAGGAGACGCAGAGCCGCTACTCTGCGATGCTGTCCAGCTTCCAGATGCAGGTGAGGGACAGAAGGCAGCTCACCTGTTTGCAGGACAGATCAGGTGTAAGTGTTTCTCTGGCCAACAGGTGTCCTCGCATGAGGAACACGTCACGCAGCTGAGGGTGGACTTGGAGCGTCAGAGTCAAGAGTATCAGATGCTGCTGGACATCAAGACCCGGCTGGAGGTGGAGATCGCGGAGTACCGCCGCCTACTGGACGGCGAGAGCATCAGCAGGTTGGTCACGTGATCGCACGCACTGTTGGGTCACGGCTCGTCAGTCTCACCTGTCCTGTCCTGCGAATGGCCGACAGCACCTCATCCTCCACGACCGCCGCTGTATCCGCCACCAGCAGCAGCAGCAGCAGCACCTCATCCTCCACGACCGCTGCCGTCGCCGCCACCAGCACCAGCAGGAGCACGCGTGTGGTGACGGTGGTGGAAGAGGTGGTCGACGGAGTGGTGGTGTCCACCTCCTCCTCCACCTCCAAGTCCGCCGCCATCCTGTCTAGCTGATGTCATCATCACCTTGAAAAAGGTCTTCAACAATAAACAGTACAGTTGATTGATGGCTTGACGTGTCTTGACTTGTGTAGTTGCCATGGTAACAGCAGCACAGCCCCTTGCTCAGTTACCTGGAATTAAAATGCCAACATTAAAATGGGCGTGGCCACAAATCAGGACGCTGGCTTGAGTCCAAAAAGTTGATGAAATATCAACAATACACCAGCAAGTCATCTCGCATCCACAGACTTCTGGCTACCTTTGCCCAAGTAATAGAGTACAAATGGTGGACACGGACTGTCAAGTCTTCAGTTGGCAGTACAAGAACTGGTTTCATTTTAATGACGTTTTTGAAAAGACGCATACAAAACCTGTCTTATTAGCATAAAAGCAGATGAAGTCATCAAAAGCGATTCTCCCAGCGGCCAGTAGGGGGCCCTCACGTGTGGTCATCTAACATTGGCACCGTGTATTACTGCAGTATTACTACATTCCATGTTTTCATCCATCCACAGGAAGTAAAAAAGGTGTTTTGTGAGGTACTTCCTGGTTGTGCTTGTGTAAGCCACTGGAAACGCTGTCATAGATCATTGCAGCTTGAGTCATTTGAGAATTGGCAACACACACACACCCGGACACGCACACACACAGACGCACACTGGCACACACGCACGCAGAGCAGAAAAGTAGGAAAGGTAAGAAAGGTTCATATACACGGTAGGTAAAAAAGCGGAATAGTAATACTTTGTGGTCGCCAGATGTCCAAGGTGGTCTAGCTACTGTCGGCTCGCTCGCGCTTGTGGATCTGCTCGTGCGCCTTGAGGTGACCTGACTGGCTGAAAGTCTTGCCGCAACGTGCGCAGGTGTGCGGCCGCTCGCCCGTGTGCACGTGCTGGTGCGCCTTAAGGTGTCCGAGGCGTCCGAAGCTCTTGCCGCACTGCACGCAACCGAAGGGCCGCTCCCCCGAGTGGATCCTCTGGTGGGTCTTCAGCACGCCAGAGTTGCTAAAGGTCTTGCCGCACTGCAAGCAGGCGAAGGGCTTGCCGCCCGCGTGGACGTGCAGGTGGTTGCGGTATGCCGACTCCTTGCCGAAGCTCTTTCCGCAGTGCTGGCAGCAATATGGGCGCTCGCCCGTGTGGCTCAGCTGGTGCGCCTTGAGCTCCTTGGCCTGGCTGAAGGCTTTGCTGCAGGCAGCGCAAGCGAAGGGGCGCTCGCCCGTGTGCAGGCGCTGGTGGGCGCGCAGGTCGTCGGCCTTGGTGAAACCTTTGGGGCAGTGGGCGCACACGTAGGGCTTCTGGCCCGTGTGAATCAGCTGGTGGCGTTTGAGGTTGCCGGCCTGGCCGAAGCTCTTGCCGCACTGGGCGCACGTGTACGGCCGCTCGCCCGTGTGAATGCGCTGGTGCGTCTTCAGGTTGCCCAGCGTGCTGAAGTTCTTGCCGCACTGCGTGCACGAGAATGGCTTCTCGCCCTGCATGTTGCGAGGCTTCCTCACGGCCTGTGTCAGGCCTTTAGTCGCCACGCCGCCGCCCTCTTGGCCTTCCACGCGAGCCGTCGTCTTTCCCTCCTCGGTCGATGTCGCCCCGTACAAAGGCCCGCCCCCAAAGCCAGGCTCCGCCTTGGCCATCCCGTCCAGCAGCAGGGAGTCGGGCCGCAGCTTGTTGAGCTCGCTGCGGAGTTCGGCCATGTGGATGGACTCCAGGCCATTGTGCTGCAACTGGACCGAGGCCATGTTGGACTCAGGGTACTCGGAGCGCAGCGGGCCCAACTCCGCGGCGTAGTAACACTGCAGGTCGACGTGATGGTCCGACTTGATGTACTCCAGGGTGTCGTTCACCTGCGGACACAAACAGACGCCGTTAAGGAAGGCTTGGCAAAGTGCACATCTGAGAACTCCATCATTCATAATGTTTGGTAATGCATGTATTCTTTGTATTTTTATTTTGTATGCTCCTTTATGGACCCCAGGAAGACTAGCAGTCTCCTTGGCGTCATACAATAAACAATTCAATTCAATGACCAGCCACTAGGTGGCGATGATGCCCCTTCTGCTGATTTCATGCTAGCATTTGTTTGAATTGTGCTGACAATCATCTTATCTGAAAAGGAGTAGGAAGAAGCAAAGCGCCGTGACTGACACTTCCAATTGGCCATAACAATCGACAAAGTGATTGATTCATGCAATAACAATATGTTGCTTAATCTTGACAACTGTGAAGCTATTCAGTGGCCATCAGTTTCCAAAGTCAGCTATTTTCCAGCATGTGCAAACTAGCAAAGTACTCATTAATACTGTAACTGCTGCCACAGAATAAACTACTTTATTTCATTTTCTTTCAACTGCAAAAACATTCATTTTGAACTCATGAAAATATTATGGGGGACGGCGTGGCGCAGTTGGAAGAGTGGCTGTGCCAGCAACCTTAGGGTTCCTGGTTCGATACCCAGCTTCTACCAACCAAGTCACGTCCGTTGTGTCCTTGAGCAAGACGCTTCACCCTTGCTCCTGATGGGTGGTGGTTAGGGCCTTGCATGGCAGCTCCCGCCATCAGTGTGTGAATGTGGAAATAGTGTCAAAGCGCTTTGAGTACCTTAAAGATAGAAAAGCGCTATACAAGTATTACCCATTTACCATTTACCGTATTTTCCGCACTATAAGGCGCACCTAAAAACCACACATTTTCTCAAAAGCTGACAGTGCGCCTTATAACCCGGTGCGCTTTATATATGGATAAATATTAAGATTCATTTTCATAAAGTTTCGGTCTCGCAACTACGGTAAACAGCCGCCATCTTTTTTCCCTGTAGAAGAGGAAGTGCTTCTTCTTCTACGCAAGCAACCGCCAAGGTAAGCACCCGCCCCCATAGAACAGGAAGCGCTTCTTCTTCTACTGTAAGCAACCACCCGCCCGCGTAGAAGAAGAAGAAGGGCGCGGATATTACGTTTCATTTCCTTTGTGTGTTTACATCTGTAAAGACCACAAAATGGCTCCTACTAAGCGACAGGGATCCGGTTCATGAAAAGACGCAATCTCTCCATCCGCACACGGATTACTATTTCACAGCAACTGCCTAAAGACTTTCAAGAAAAGCTGGCTACTTTCCGTGCATATTGTAAAAACAAGATAGCTGAAAAAAAGATCCGGCCAGAGAACATTATCAACATGGACGGACGAGGTTCCACTGACTTTTGATATTCCTGTGAACCGCACTGTGGATACAACGGGAGCACGTACGGTGAATATTCGCACCACAGGGAATGAGAAGTCATCCTTCACTGTGGTTCTAGCTTGCCATGCTAATGGCCAGAAACTTCCACCCATGGTGATATTCAAAAGGAAGACCTTGCCAAAAGAGACCTTTCCAGCCGGCGTCATCATAAAAGCTAACTCGAAGGGATGGATGAAGAAAAGATGAGCGAGTGGTTAAGGTAAGTTTACGCGAGGAGGCCGGGTGGCTTTTTTCACGCAGCTCCGTCCATGTTGATATACGACTCCGTGCGAGCCCACATCACGCTGGTTTTTAATATATTATTAAAGTTTGACTGACCTATCTGACTGTTTTTTTGACATTCCTTTAGCGCAGTTAGATGCGGCTTATAACACGGGGCGTCTTATAGGTGGACAAAGTTTTGAAATATGCCGTTCATTGAAGGCGCGGCTTATAACCCAGGGCGCCTTATGGTGCGGAAAATACGGTACTAAAGGTTGATGTCATGGACGGTAGAAACATGCACAGTGCACACAAAGTTAGCGAACTATCTTACTACAGTAGAATCTGGCCTCTATTTCCCACCTTTACAAGGCACCAAATATGCCCGTGTGCCAACCATGTCCCCACTTACCAACACTTCATTTTGCATGCTGCTTGAAGCCCTCAGGGGCTGCCATTTTGATGACATCATTTCCTGTACATACAGACGCAGGCGCGGCCATTAAGCAGAGCTTCGACGGCGAGCAGCACTTACAATGTGTTCATTTCCACAATTGTCGTACCTTGTGTCAGCCTGTCTTAGGGACGACTTTGTGTGATCAAAAACACTTTAGAAGTGTGCAAACGCTCTGTCTCGCTGTATAGCTTCGGGTTGCTAGGTAACTGCCTTGAGCTAGTTAGTGTACGGGCTTAAATATCTTGGCAAGACCGAATCAAAAAGCTGTTGCTCGTATGGATAAGTTATATTTCTCTTGCTAAAGTGTAAGTAAGACAAATACAACACTATATGATTTAAAAACAACATAAAGAAGGGACTTTTCTTGTCACATATATGTCAGCTAGGCTTCTTCCCAATCAGTAAGTGATGAATCCATGGCCAGGCTAGTACTGATGGTCCATTTCAATAGCACTATATCAATTAACAATGTATATCTCAAACTGACAACAAACGCATCAGATTTGGCATTAGCCTGTTAGCATTAGCATCCAGTTACTCGAGTAATAACGACACAAATGTGTCTGTCTATTTTTACAGCATGTTACAAAGTAAATCTTTATTATTTGATGTGATTTACTTTGATCTACTTGTTCCCTTTTTCACATTTATCCACGAAAAACAAGCTCTCGGAGTCCCAGTAAGTCTGACTGAAAACGCTTTCCATCCATCCATCCATCCATTTTCTACTGCTTGTCCCTTTCAGTGTTGCAGGGGCTGGAGCCTCTTCCAGCTTCACTCGAGCGGTAAGCAGGGTACGCCCTGTACGAGGAAGGCGGTGTACACTCTGGACAAGGAAGGCGTCGTACACCCTGAGTCCGTCCAAAATTAAACTGCATATAGTTTAAAGACTACGGCTGAGTAAAAACACTGCAAGATAGTTCCACTAATCAGTGTTCTTCAGCACACAGAGGCCACTAAAGTTCCTGCAAGTCCAATGTTCCTTTTGTTCTTCTTTCTCTGTTGTCAAGTAATACACAAGAAACTAGAAACAAACTGGTTGTCCTCACATACAAGCCCAGAGACGACACGCTTCCAGAAGCAACCCCGAGTCCCCTCAACTCCGACATTAGGCTGTAAGCGTGTTACAGGCACTGTCTTTTGTCACATTGGTGAATGGACACAAGCACCTGTGTAAATATTTCAGTGTTTGCGCTCCATATTCAGTATGTACTACATAGAACTAGGTCTTAAAAACAAGTGAGTCCAGAAAATGTATATTACTTTTAAGTGTTTTTCTAGTTCTTTATACTCATCATCTCGTCCTACAAAAAGATGCTATTGACAAATTAAGAGTATACTAAGATGATTACCGTATTTTAAAGACTATAAGCCTCTACTTTTTTTACTGCACTTTGAACCCAGCGCCTTATAAAACGGTGCGGCTCTTTATGTATTTTTCTTCACTAACGGGCATGTTTTGTATTCAACACCGACAGAGATCCTGAAAAAGTGGTATTTGTGCTATGGCGTCATTTGTATGTAACAAATGTTTATATAACATGTTTGTTACGTGTGTCAGACATGTCCGAGAGTGAATGGTCACCTGGGAGATGTAGTCAAACAATGTAACATGTTTATATACGTAACATGTTTGTTACGTGTGTTGGAGGGTGAATGGTTACCTGGGAGATGTAGTCCAACAATGCAACATGTTTGTTACGTGTGTCGGACATGTCTCAGGGTGAATGGTTACCTGGGAGATGTAGTCAAACAATGTAACATGTTTGTTACGTGTGTCAGAGGGTGAATGGTTACCTGGGAAATGTAGTCAAACAATGTAACATGTTTATACAACATGTTTGTTGCATGTGTCGGACATGTCGGAGGGTGAATGGTTACCTGGGAGATGTAGTCAAACACTGAGCTGGGCTCATAGTGCGATTTGTAGTCCAGCTCCGTCACATCACCGGGGTGGAAGGAGCCCAGGTAATGGTCACCGCAGTGATGCTCCGACTTGATGTAGTCCAGCCCGCTGATCTCCATCTTGATTTGGTCCTGGCCCAGCTCGGCGGTGGACAGCGGCTGGATTTCTGACAGGTCCACTGTGCGTATGGTATCCAAGTCGCAGTCCTCTGGCTCGCTCTTGACGCATGGCAGCATGACCAGCGGCTCTGCAATCTCCGCTGCCAGCGAGCTCAGCGTGGGAGTGGGACAGTCTGAGGAGAGGAGGCCCAGAGTTGGAACTACAGAGGTTGGGCCACAGTCCACCTGCAGGCCCGGGTCCAGGGGCGTCGGAGGGGAGTCGTCCTCAGAAGTCAGACCGAGGCTCAAACACTCCGCCTCTAAGTCTGTCATTTTGAGGGGTGAAGCGTCGTCTCCTGGCTTTACGGCTGAGGTTAGACCGCTCTATGTCCCCCCGCCAAATACCACTGAAGATACTGGCCTACTCAGAGAGGGGAGGAGCCAAGGCCAACAGTCTTCATCCAGACACAGGTCGTCACCACCCAGTCCGGACAAGAACCGGCCTGCAAAAACCACATGTTCAGTTAGCAATTAACCGCTGGACACAGACACACAAGTCCGTGGACACGGGACACACAAGTGCCTGGACCCAGGAGCACTTTAAGGGCGGACATCTCAATATATTACCTTTTCTTTTATGTATTTATTTTTCATGTTAAATATTTGTAACACTAGACTGTCCTTATCTTGCTTTTAAATGTGTATTTTAACTACTTTGCTGAACTTTAGGAAACTGTTATTGTTTTTTTTATCAGGGCCGCGAAATGAATTTGCAGAGTATAAAAACGAGCTGAAATTTCTAAATGAAAAAAAGTGCTGTTCTAAATGTGTCCACAGGATGCCGCAATAGCAATTCTTTGTATCCCCTGCTGCAAGCATGACTTCAGAGGGGGCGGAGCTATGTGCCGTGTCGTACTTATGCTGCAGTAGTATACAAAATGTGGATTGTTACTTTCATGTCTTGATTATCAAATATGTTGTTGCTAATGTAACCTGGGACATTTCTAGCAAATAAATGCTATTGATAATCCGTACGTTTAGTGTTGTACTTATAACTGGGGACACATTCTATGGTTGCACAGAAATATGCTGAAATATTATGTTATTCATCAAGTGAGTCCAAACTGACAAGTTTTGTTGTAGATGATGCTACATACGTACAGAATAAACCATGAGATGTTAGTACATCAGTCGAGGGAAATGAGTCATTGACATTAACATCCTGTATTTGGATGTTCATATTATTCAATGTT
This sequence comes from Nerophis lumbriciformis, assembly GCF_033978685.3. NCBI lineage: Eukaryota > Metazoa > Chordata > Actinopteri > Syngnathiformes > Syngnathidae > Nerophis > Nerophis lumbriciformis. The sequence goes on along the minus strand of NC_084569.2, from coordinate 42,615,797 downwards.
GGCGTTAACGCACTTTTTGTGTCTTTTTACGCATTGAAATCAGACAGGATGCGCATTACCGGAAGTCCGTGCGTCTTCGGGACACAGATTTTTTTATATTTACCTACCTTGCCTTCTCCGGGTCAAAACTCGGGTTTGCCTGTTGTTCTTTTAATCGATTATGGCTTACCACGGGTGTATTGTTTTGTTTATATTTGCCGGTGTTGTGCTAAAATGTGATTGCCTGCCAAAAATGTATTTCCTTGGCGGGAGCGCACACCGCTGGCTAAACCTGCATTGCTTGGCTTGGTGTGTCCACAGCAGATTACTAGGTCTAAGACAAACACTTTATCTTTGTGGTTATTGCAACGCTACGTGTTTGACTTTATTTAAGCTTTTATCGTGTCCGGAAAATGACAGTTTGCCTTTTCTGTGGTATTAATGAGATTTAAAGGAGTGTTGTTAGTCCCATGTTGATGTGATAAAACCTCTATCTTGTTTGGAAGAGACATACAATTGTCATACCTGCCAACTTTTGAAATCAGAAAAACCTAGTAGCCAGGGTCCAGGGGCCGCAGGCCCCGGTAGGTCCAGGACAAAGTCCTGGTGGGGGGTTCAGGCTTCGCCCCCGACGCAAAATGATTATTAGCATTCAGACAGGTTAAAATGTTGCTAAAACCATCACTTTTCTATCAGTCACAGTGACTTTTCAAAACAAAAATATTACAGCAAAAATCATATGGGTTGATTGACATGTTTATTCTGTAAGCTAACTTCAATAGTTTGAAATTATTTTGACAGTTAATGCCAGTTATCCTGTCAACCTTTCACAAGACTTCAATTTGTTAATTGAAAGTATAAACAGTATAAACACTTTTTACAGTAAACAAATGGTAAAACAGTACTAAACAATTCCATTCCATGTCATTATTAACTTTCTGTCCAAGCTTGTATAATCTACTGCCTTGTTCAATTGTAAAAAATATTCTGTGCCTAAAATTCACATTTCTATCACAATGATCATACTGTAAACATGGTAAGCTAACTTCATTAAAATTAATAGTCCTGTCAATAGCATGGAATTACAATTCAAATGTAGTTTTTTGTAAGCCTTTCAAAAGAATTCAAAATATGAAAAATTAATGAAAATTAATTGAAGCCATCAGACACTTGAAAAGTGGCACATCACATCTCTAATGTAATCATTTGAACTTTTCAACAGAAATAGCACTGCAAAAATATTAAGGACATACTTCTGTATTTTGGTAGTTATGCTGTCAACATTTAACAAGATTTCTTCAACTTGGACTTGAAAGCATAAATAGTATAAACACTTTTAACAGTATAACAGTACTAAACAATTCCAATAGATAACATTGGTGTCATTACCTTTTTGTGGCTAAAATCCGAAAAACGTTGAAAGTTTTCCACTTGTATCGCTAGCAACGAACGGCATTAGACTTGTGTTCTTTTGTCCCAACGTGGTCTTTTACATCGCTAATTCCTCCGTGTCCGATCGAAAAATCTTGTCTGCACAAGGTGCAATTCGCGTAGTTTCCACCCTTTTTGGAACGGATAATTATTCCCGGATAGGCTTTTGAATATTCTTCACGGAATGACTGCAGTTTTCTTTTCGGTTTAAGACTCGTTTGCGATTTTTCTCCGGCTGATTCCATGATCGTTCGCTCGTTTGGAAACAATGGCAACAGGTGCCTCGTGCTTGGCAGCGGTGCTATAAATAGCCTCGCGCATGGCATTAGGAATGGCTCGATAGGAAGTTACGGGAAGCAGTGTCGATTGTCATTGTTGTTACGCGATTTCGTGAATAAAACTTTTTTTTAAATATATTTTTTTAATGAATGAAAAACCATATTTTTTATCACTGCAACCGTAACCCGGAATAGGTTGATGAAAACCGTACTAATTATGGGAAAACCGGAGTAGTTGGCAGGTATGAATTGTAACTGTTATTTCTTCCTGCACATAATATTTATAAAGTGTTTGGATGTATTCATTTATGTAACATTTTCATTCAATGTAATATTGCCTGGCAAAAAGTGATTCAACTTACAATATGTTGTTTACACATCGCATATTTACACACGCATATATTACTAAAATACCCTTATGAGCATTATATATGTCAATATCAACCCCATTTTTATGGCTTGATGGGGTCCCCGGGAACCCATTTTGAAAATTCCTAGCGCCAACAGTTATTCATTTTATTTTTTGATGGATTAAAAATTAACACCAATGGGAGCATTTTAAAACTCTGCCAGACTCCTTTTCCACCTATTTGACTGATGAACATTATCACATCATTTATTCATAAAGTATATATAACGATAAATAAAGATAGAATACTATTAACCGCAACATGTAAATGTGAACAGGCTAACTGGGAACAGGTGGGTGCCATGATTGGGTGTAAAAGCAGCTTCCATGAAATGCTCAGTCATTCACAAACAAGGACGGGGCGAGGGTCACCACTTTGTCAACAAATGCCTGAGCAAATTGTTTAAGAACAACATTTCTCAAGCAGCTATTGCAAGGAATTTAGGGATTTCACCATCTACGCTCCGTAATATCATCAAAGGGTTCAGAGAATGTGGAGAAATCACTGCATGTAAGCCATGATATTACACACCTTGGGTCCCTCAGGAACACTTCAGAAAACCACTGTCAGTAACTACAGTTGGTGGCTACATCTGTAAGTGCAAGTTAAAACTCTACTATGCAAAGCCAAATCCATTAATCAACAACATCCAGAAACACTTCGCTGGGCCCGAGCTCATCTAAGATGGACTGATGCAAAGTGGAAAAGTGTTCTGTGGTCTGACGAGTCCACCTTTCAAATTGTTTTTTGAAACTGTGGACGTCGTGTCCTCCGGACCAAAGAGGAAAAGAACCATCCGGACTGTTCTAGGGTGAAAGTGTAAAAGGCAGCATGTGTGATGGTATGGGTGTGTATTAGTGGCCAAGACATGGGTAACTTACACATCTGTGAAGGCACCATTAATGCTGAAAGGTACATACAGCTTTTGGAGCAACATATGTTGCCATCCAAGCAACGTTATCATGGACGCCCCTGCTTATTTCAGCAAGACAATGCCAAACCAGGAGTTACAACAGCGTGGCTTCATAGTAAAATAGTGCTGGTACTAGACTGGCCTGCCTGTAGTCCAGACATTGAAAATGTGTGAAGGCTAAAATATGAGAAGGGAGACTGTTGAACAACTTAAGCTGTACATCAAGCAAGAATGGGAAAGAATTCCACTTCAAAAAGGTGTCTCCTCAGTTCCCAAACCATTACTGAGTGTTGTTAAAAGGAAAGGCCATGTAACATACTGGTAAAAATGCCTTTTTTGCCATGTGTTGCTGCCATTCAATTCTAAGTTCATGATTATTTGCCAAAAAGAAGAAAGTTTCTCAGTGTGAACATGAACTATCGTGTCTTTGCAGTCTATTCAATTGAATATAAGTTGAAAAGGATTTGTTGTATTCTCTTTTTATTTACCATTTACACAACCTGACAACTTCACTGCTTTTGGCTTTTGTACATTGGTTAAACTCACTTCCAAACACCTTAAGAGCTCGCGCTGGACATGGAGTTGAACGCTCTGGGTTTTAGCTCAATGCCGAGCGCTGTCACACTCTCAATGGGGGGACCCACGTAGGAGCCCTGGGTGAGAGAGAAAGGGTCTGGGCCATGGGGGGTACAGCTGTGCTAGGGGACGTCGGTAAACTTCACTGGCAACTTTAAAAGCTTGCGCTGTTAGCATGCCTTATGTACTCTTTGTGGGTCTAAGGCAAGGGTCGGCAACCCGCGGCTCTGGAGCCGCATGCGGCTCTTTGATCACTCTGATGCGGCTCAGCTGCATACTTACCGCCCCTCCTGATTTTCCTGGGAGACTTCCGGATTTCAGTGCCTCTCCCAAAAATCTCCCGGGGCAAATAATCTCAGATTTTCACCCTAACAATTATATTAAGGGCGTGCTGTGATGGTACAGCATTTAACGCCCTCTACAACCTGTACTGACAGCGTGCCAGCCCAGCCACACGTTGTATGAGGCTACTGCTTGCACACGTAGGTGACAGCAAGGCGTACTTGGTCAACAGCCACACAGGTTACACTGACGGTGGCCATATAAAACAACTTTAACACTCTTCCTAATATGCGCCACACTGTGAACCAAAACCAAACAAGAATGACAAACACAACACCTTAACACAACATAAACACAACAGAACAAATACCCAGAATCCCATGCAGCCCTAACTCTTCCGGGCTACATTATACACCCCCGCTACCACCAAACCCCGCCCCCACCCCAACCTTGCTCCCCCCAACCATCAGCCCCCAGTCAAAATGGCTCTTTGAGTGATAAAGGTTGCCGACCCCTGGTCTAAGGGCTTTCTTTCCTGCCTAACTACATGTTGCCAAGAGTGTTAGTATTTCTATTACTTGGTGAAACAAGAGGTTTTATGATCATGTTTTTCAAAGTTGTCTTGTTTTGCAGACACGGAAGACAGCCAAGTGTGAAGCGACTGGGATGAGAATCAGCACCTCCAAGTCCGAGTCCATGGTTCTCGCCTGGAAAAGGGTGGAGTGCCATCTCCGGGTTGGGGAGGAGTTCAAGGACCTGGGAGTCTTGTTCACGAGTGAGGGAAGAGTGGATGGTGAGATTGACAGGCGGATCGGTGCGGCGTCTTCAGTAATGCGGACGCTGTATCGATTCGTTGTGGTGAAAAAGGAGCTGAGCCGGAAGGCAAAGCTCTCAATTTACCGGTCGATCTACGTTCCCATCCTCACCTATGGTCATGAGCTTTGGGTTATGACCGAAAGGACAAGATCACGGGTACAAGCGGCTGAAATTAGTTTCCTCCGCCGAGTGGCGGGTCTCTCCCTTAGAGATATGGTGAGAAGCTCTGTCATCCAGGAGGAGCTCAAAGTAAAGCCGCTGCTCCTCCACATGGAGAGGAGCCAGATGAGGTGGTTCGGGCATCTGGTCAGGATGCCACCCGAACGCCTCCCTAGGGAGGTGTTTAGGGCACGTCAGACCGGTAGGAGGCCACGGGGAAGACCCAGGACGCGTTGGGATGACTATGTCTCCCGGCTGGCCTGGGAACGCCTCGGGATCCCTTGGGAGGAGTTGGACCAAGTGGCTGGGGAGAGGGAAGTCTGTGCTTCCCTGCTTAGGCTGCTGCCCCCGCGACCCGACCTCGGATAAGCGGAAGATGGATGGAAGACAACAGAGGTGTGCTGCCATGTTGATGTTTGAAGACAACAGAGGTGTGCTGCCATGTTAATGTTTGAAGACAACAGAGGTGTGCTGCCATGTTGATGTTTGAAGACAACAGAGGTGTGCTGCCATGTTAATGTTTGAAGACAACAGAGGTGTGCTGCCATGTTGATGTTTGAAGACAACAGAGGTGTGCTGCCATGTTGATGTTTGAAGACAACAGAGGTGTGCTGCCATGTTAATGTTTGAAGACAACAGAGGTGTGCTGCCATGTTAATGTTTGAAGACAACATACGTCTGCTGCCATGTTGATGTTTGAAGACAACAGAGGTGTGCTGCCATGTTGATGTTTGAAGACAACAGAGGTGTGCTGCCATGTTGATGTTTGAAGACAACAGAGGTGTGCTGCCATGTTGATGTTTGAAGACAACAGAGGTGTGCTGCCATGTTGATGTTTGAAGACAACAGAGGTGTGCTGCCATGTTGATGTTTGAAGACAACAGAGGTGTGCTGCCATGTTGATGTTTGAAGACAACAGAGGTGTGCTGCCATGTTGATGTTTGAAGACAACAGAGGTGTGCTGCCATGTTGATGTTTGAAGACAACAGAGGTGTGCTGCCATGTTGATGTTTGAAGACAACAGAGGTGTGCTGCCATGTTGATGTTTGAAGACAACAGAGGTGTGCTGCCATGTTGATGTTTGAAGACAACAGAGGTGTGCTGCCATGTTAATGTTTGAAGACAACAGAGGTGTGCTGCCATGTTGATGTTTGAAGACAACAGAGGTGTGCTGCCATGTTGATGTTTGAAGACAACAGAGGTGTGCTGCCATGTTGATGTTTGAAGACAACAGAGGTGTGCTGCCATGTTGATGTTTGAAGACAACAGAGGTGTGCTGCCATGTTGATGTTTGAAGACAACAGAGGTGTGCTGCCATGTTGATGTTTGAAGACAACAGAGGTGTGCTGCCATGTTGATGTTTGAAGACAACATACGTCTGCTGCCATGTTGATGTTTGAAGACAACAGAGGTGTGCTGCCATGTTGATGTTTGAAGACAACAGAGGTGTGCTGCCATGTTGATGTTTGAAGACAACAGAGGTGTGCTGCCATGTTGATGTTTGAAGACAACAGAGGTGTGCTGCCATGTTGATGTTTGAAGACAACAGAGGTGTGCTGCCATGTTAATGTTTGAAGACAACAGAGGTGTGCTGCCATGTTGATGTTTGAAGACAACAGAGGTGTGTTGCCATGTTGATGTTTGAAGACAACAGAGGTGTGCTGCCATGTTAATGTTTGAAGACAACAGAGGTGTGCTGCCATGTTAATGTTTGAAGACAACAGAGGTGTGCTGCCATGTTGATGTTTGAAGACAACAGAGGTGTGCTGCCATGTTGATGTTTGAAGACAACAGAGGTGTGCTGCCATGTTGATGTTTGAAGACAACAGAGGTGTGCTGCTATGTTGATGTTTGAAGACAACAGAGGTGTGCTGCCATGTTGATGTTTGAAGACAACAGAGGTGTGCTGCCATGTTGATGTTTGAAGACAACAGAGGTGTGCTGCCATGTTAATGTTTGAAGACAACATACGTCTGCTGCCATGTTGATGTTTGAGGTGTGTTGCCATGTTGATGTTTGAAGACAACAGAGGTGTGCTGCCATGTTGATGTTTGAAGACAACATACGTCTGCTGCCATGTTGATGTTTGAAGACAACAGAGGTGTGCTGCCATGTTGATGTTTGAAGACAACAGAGGTGTGCTGCCATGTTGATGTTTGAAGACAACAGAGGTGTGCTGCCATGTTGATGTTTGAAGACAACAGAGGTGTGCTGCCATGTTAATGTTTGAAGACAACAGAGGTGTGCTGCCATGTTGTTTGAAGACAATGGAGGTGTGCTGCCATGTTGATGTTTGAAGACAACAGAGGTGTGCTGCCATGTTGATGTTTGAAGACAACATACGTCTGCTGCCATGTTGATGTTTGAAGACAACATACGTCTGCTGCCATGTTGATGTTTGAAGACAACAGAGGTGTGCTGCCATGTTAATGTTTGAAGACAACAGAGGTGTGCTGCCATGTTGTTTGAAGACAATGGAGGTGTGCTGCCATGTTGATGTTTGAAGACAACAGAGGTGTGCTGCCATGTTGATGTTTGAAGACAACATACGTCTGCTGCCATGTTAATGTTTGAAGACAACAGAGGTGTGCTGCCATGTTGTTTGAAGACAATGGAGGTGTGCTGCCATGTTGATGTTTGAAGACAACAGAGGTGTGCTGCCATGTTGATGTTTGAAGACAACATACGTCTGCTGCCATGTTGATGTTTGAAGACAACAGAGGTGTGCTGCCATGTTGATGTTTGAAGACAACAGAGGTGTGCTGCCATGTTGTTTGAAGACAACAGAGGTGTGCTGCCATGTTGTTTGAAGACAATGGAGGTGTGCTGCCATGTTGATGTTTGAAGACAACAGAGGTGTGCTGCCATGTTGATGTTTGAAGACAACATACGTCTGCTGCCATGTTGATGTTTGAAGACAACAGAGGTGTGCTGCCATGTTGATGTTTGAAGACAACAGAGGTGTGCTGCCATGTTGTTTGAAGACAACAGAGGTGTGCTGCCATGTTGATGTTTGAAGACAACAGAGGTGTGCTGCCATGTTGTTTGAAGACAACAGAGGTGTGCTGCCATGTTGTTTGAAGACAATGGAGGTGTGCTGCCATGTTGATGTTTGAAGACAACAGAGGTGTGCTGCCATGTTGATGTTTGAAGACAACATACGTCTGCTGCCATGTTGATGTTTGAAGACAACAGAGGTGTGCTGCCATGTTGATGTTTGAAGACAACAGAGGTGTGCTGCCATGTTGTTTGAAGACAACAGAGGTGTGCTGCCATGTTGTTTGAAGACAACAGAGGTGTGCTGCCATGTTGATGTTTGAAGACAACAGAGGTGTGCTGCCATGTTGATGTTTGAAGACAACATACGTCTGCTGCCATGTTGATGTTTGAAGACAACAGAGGTGTGCTGCCATGTTGATGTTTGAAGACAACAGAGGTGTGCTGCCATGTTGATGTTTGAAGACAACAGAGGTGTGCTGCCATGTTGATGTTTGAAGACAACATACGTCTGCTGCCATGTTGATGTTTGAAAACAACAGAGGTGTGCTGCCATGTTGATGTTTGAAGACAACAGAGGTGTGCTGCCATGTTGATGTTTGAAGACAACAGAGGTGTGCTGCCATGTTGATGTTTAAAGACAACAGAGGTGTGCTGCCATGTTGATGTTTAAAGACAACAGAGGTGTGCTGCCATGTTAATGTTTGAAGACAACATACGTCTGCTGCCATGTTGATGTTTGAAGACAACAGAGGTGTGCTGCCATGTTGATGTTTGAAGACAACAGAGGTGTGCTGCCATGTTGATGTTTGAAGACAACAGAGGTGTGCTGCCATGTTGATGTTTGAAGACAACAGAGGTGTGCTGCCATGTTGATGTTTGAAGACAACAGAGGTGTGCTGCCATGTTGATGTTTGAAGACAACAGAGGTGTGCTGCCATGTTGATGTTTGAAGACAACAGAGGTGTGCTGCCATGTTGATGTTTGAAGACAACAGAGGTGTGCTGCCATGTTGATGTTTGAAGACAACAGAGGTGTGCTGCCATGTTGATGTTTGAAGACAACAGAGGTGTCCTGCCATGTTGATGTTTGAAGACAACAGAGGTGTGCTGCCATGTTGTTTGAAGACAACAGAGGTGTGCTGCCATGTTGTTTGAAGACAACAGAGGTGTGCTGCCATGTTGATGTTTGAAGACAACAGAGGTGTGCTGCCATGTTGATGTTTGAAGACAACATACGTCTGCTGCCATGTTGATGTTTGAAGACAACAGAGGTGTGCTGCCATGTTGATGTTTGAAGACAACAGAGGTGTGCTGCCATGTTGATGTTTGAAGACAACAGAGGTGTGCTGCCATGTTGATGTTTGAAGACAACATACGTCTGCTGCCATGTTGATGTTTGAAAACAACAGAGGTGTGCTGCCATGTTGATGTTTGAAGACAACAGAGGTGTGCTGCCATGTTGATGTTTGAAGACAACAGAGGTGTGCTGCCATGTTGATGTTTAAAGACAACAGAGGTGTGCTGCCATGTTGATGTTTAAAGACAACAGAGGTGTGCTGCCATGTTAATGTTTGAAGACAACATACGTCTGCTGCCATGTTGATGTTTGAAGACAACAGAGGTGTGCTGCCATGTTGATGTTTGAAGACAACAGAGGTGTGCTGCCATGTTGATGTTTGAAGACAACAGAGGTGTGCTGCCATGTTGATGTTTGAAGACAACAGAGGTGTGCTGCCATGTTGATGTTTGAAGACAACAGAGGTGTGCTGCCATGTTGATGTTTGAAGACAACAGAGGTGTGCTGCCATGTTGATGTTTGAAGACAACAGAGGTGTGCTGCCATGTTGATGTTTGAAGACAACAGAGGTGTCCTGCCATGTTGATGTTTGAAGACAACAGAGGTGTGCTGCCATGTTGATGTTTGAAGACAACAGAGGTGTGCTGCCATGTTGATGTTTGAGGTGTGTTGCCATGTTAATGTTTGAAGACAACAGATGTGTGCTGCCAGTTTTAAGATTATAAGACACTGCTTAACTCTCAGCTGTGCTTTTACTTTTATGAATTCAATGATTCTTTCACACATCTTATGGCTTAACTACATGGTCCCAGGCACACCAGTCATCAATCAAGACCATTGAGTGTCTTTATAACCGCGCCTTGAAAGTCCTAGACAAGAAGAGTATACAATATCATCATTGGCAAATATTAACCAAATACAATATTTTAAGTTTTACCAATTTTATTTTGTTACACACAGTCAAACTGTTTTTTAAATGCTTGAATAACTATGCTCCACAATTGCTCTGCCAGGCAATCACAAGACTGCAAAGTGGTATCAGATCTACCACCCGAGCAACGTCAAAAGGCAACTGTTGCATTCCATTCTGTAGTACATCTTTTGCCCAGACTGCCTTTTCAATAAAAAGGAGTACAACTATGGAACTCTCTACCTGACACTTTGAAATGTATACCTGCACTTGTCACTTTCAAAAAAACAAACACAATTGTGGCTAGTTGAGCAACAATCGTGTTCCCATGTTGAGTTTTTACTCATTGGTTCTTATCTAGGGCAGCACGGTATAAGAAGGGGTTAGTGCGTCTGCCTCACAATACGAAGGTCCTGGGTTCGATCCTGCGCTCGGGATCTTTCTGTGTGGAGTTTGCATGTTCTCCCCGTGATTGCGTGGGTTCCCTCTGGGTACTCAAAGACATGCACCTGGGGATAGGCCCCTCCCACCTCCAGACATGCACCTGGGGATAGGCCCCTCCCACCTCCACAAAGACATGCACCTGGGGATAGGCCCCTTCCACCTCCAGACATGCACCTGGGGATAGGCCCCTCCCACCTCCAGACATGCACCTGGGGATAGGCCCCTTCCACCTCCAGACATGCACCTGGGGATAGGCCCCTTCCACCTCCAGACATGCACCTGGGGATAGGCCCCTCCCACCTCCAGACATGCACCTGGGGATAGGCCCCTCCCACCTCCACAAAGACATGCACCTGGGGATAGGCCCCTTCCACCTTCAAAGACATGCACCTGGGGATAGGTTGATTGGCAACACTAAATGGTCCCTAGTGTGTGAATGTTGTCTATCTGTGTTGGTCCTGTGATGAGGTGGCGACTTGTCCAGGGTGTACACCGCCTTCCGCCCGATTGCAGCTGAGTTAGGCTTCAGCGCCCCCCGTTGTATTAGTAGGTAGTTAACACACTTACATGAGTTGTATTAGTAGTTAGTTAACACACTTACATGAGTTGTATTAGTAGTTAGTTAATACACTTACACGTATTGTATTGGTAGTTAGTTAACACACTTACATGAGTTGTATTAAAAAAAGTTAAAGTTAAAGTACCAATGATTGTCACACACACACTAGGTGTGGCGAGATTATTCTCTGCATTTGACCCATCACCCTTGATCACCCCCTGGGAGGTGAGGGGAGCAGTGGGCAGCAGCGGTGGCCGCGCCCGGGAATCATTTTGGTGATTTAACCCCCAATTCCAACCCTTGATGCTGAGTGCCAAGCAGGGAGGTAATGGGTCCCATTTTTATAGTCTTTGGTATGACTCGGCCGGGGTTTGAACTCACAACCTACCGATCTCAGGGCGGACACTCTAACCACTAGGCCACTGAGTACACACTTAATAGTTAGTTAACACACTTACATGAGTTGTATTAGTAGTTAGTTAACACACTTACATGAGTTGTATTAGTAGTTAGTTAACACACTTACATGAGTTGTATTAGTAGTTAGCTAACACACTTACATGAGTTGTATTAGTAGTTAGTTAACACACTTACATGAGTTGTATTAGTAGTTAGTTAACACACTTACATGCATTGTATTAGTAGTTAGTTAACACACTTACATGCATTGTATTAGTAGTTAGTTAACACACTTACATGAGTTGTATTAGTAGTTAGTTAACACACTTACATGAGTTGTATTAGTAGTTAGTTAACACACTTACACGAGTTGTATTAGTAGTTAGTTAACACATTTACATGCATTGTATTAGTAGTTAGTTAACACACTTACATGAGTTGTATTAGTAGTTAGTTAACACACTTACATGAGTTGTATTAGTAGTTAGTTAACACACTTACATGAGTTGTATTAGTAGTTAGTTAACACACTTACATCTATTGTATTAGTAGTTAGTTAACACACTTACATGAGTTGTATTAGTTGTTAGTTAACACACTTACATGAGTTGTATTAGTAGTTAGTTAACACACTTACATGCATTGTATTAGTAGTTAGTTAACACACTTACATGAGTTGTATTAGTAGTTAGTTAACACACTTACATGAGTTGTATTAGTAGTTAGTTAACACACTTACATGCATTGTATTAGTAGTTAGTTAACACACATACATGAGTTGTATTAGTAGTTAGTTAACACACTTACATCTATTGTATTAGTAGTTAGTTAACACACTTACATGAGTTGTATTAATGGTTAGTTAACACACTTACATGAGTTGTATTAGTAGTTAGTTAACACACTTACATGAGTTGTATTAGTAGTTAGTTAATACACTTACATGTATTGTATTGGTAGTTAGTTAACACACTTACATGAGTTGTATTAATAGTTAGTTAACACACTTACATGAGTTGTATTAGTAGTTAGTTAATACACTTACATGAGTTGTATTAGTAGTTAGCTAACACACTTACATGAGTTGTATTAGTAGTGAGTTAACACTTACATGCATTGTATTAGTAGTTAGTTAACACACTTACATGAGTTGTATTAGTAGTTAACACACTTACATGCATTGTATTAGTAGTTAGTTAACACACTTACATCTATTGTATTAGTAGTTAGTTAACACACTTACATGAGTTGTATTAGTAGTTACTTAACACACTTTCATGAATTGTATTAGTAGTTAGTTAACACACTTACATAAGTTGTATTAGTTGTTAGTTAACACACTTACATGAGTTGTATTAGTAGTTACTTAACACACTTTCATGAATTGTATTAGTAGTTAGTTAACACACTTACATAAGTTGTATTAGTTGTTAGTTAACACACTTACATGAGTTGTATTAGTAGTTAGTTAACACACTTACATGAGTTGTATTAGTAGTTAGTGAACACACGTACATGAGTTGTATTAGTAGTTAGTTAACACACTTACATGAGTTGTATTAGTAGTTAGTAACACAACCCCGAAGGGAATAAGCTGCAGCAATGGATGGATGAATTGGTTCTTATCTAGTTTGCACTTTGTCTGTGTTATTATCATTATTATTATTGGCTTTTATCTAGTTTGCACTGTGTCTGTATTATTGCTATTATCATTATTATTGACTCCTCTTTGCCTCATTCTTTGTATTTTCCTATTTTAATGATGTTAGATCTGTGTTGTTGTTGGGGACAAGTGTTGTAAATGAGCTTTGACACTATGATACATTGGATAACTGTTTCAGATATCTATGTTTCTGTATTTCAAATAAACCTTTATATATATATATATATATATATATATATATATATATATATATATATATATATATATATACATATATATATATGTTAATGTTTTCCAAGTGTGTCAAAGTGTCAGCTCGTCTTCAAGCAGCCACGCGAATCCGCCAAGCCAGTGGAAGAATGCGGTCTGCGCTCTCGCCTCCTTGTCCAGTAAAATAAGACATATATGAACGATTCTCTTCGCCTGAGACGAAATATGAGAAGACGCAGAAGAAGAACTCTGAACGCGCACAAAGACGGCGAAAAGTGTCCAGGCTGGCCAGCTAGCTTGGCTAGTAGAGCTAGCCGGCGGCCATCTTGTTTGTCGGCGCTCCAACTAGCGGCTAGTAGTGCTAGCCTGGTGTTAGCATGGGGGACACCGTGGGAGCCAAAGGGGGGCTCTCCTCTCGCTTTTCTCGCATGAAGCAGGCCGAGGGGGCGCAGCGGGGAGCGGCTGACAGCGGCGACGCTGCCGCCGCGTCAAGCGCGTCACTTGACGACGAGCAAACATGGCGACGGTCGACGAGACGAGAGAGCGAGAGAGGAGAGAGAAGGCGGCCGCCGAGCACACGAGCAGACGAGGCCTGCTGGCGGCCGCCGGAGCGGAGGAGAAAGGTTACCTGCGGGCGGTCCGCGTCATGGCTGCTTCGCCTCCGCTGCCCGCGACTTGTGGCCAACTCTAGCGGAGCCGCCACGTCCACCTCCGCCTCTCCTCCCCTCGAACACTGACTAATTCCTCCTCCTCCTCCTCCTCCTCCTTCCCGCCTGGCCTGCAGGCTCGTGCACGCGCGCCGCCAGGCAGGTAACCAAGGTAACCGCGGGCCGGCACGCGCCTCATCACATTGTTAGCATTATGCTACATGCTAAATAAATGTGTTATTTATTCATCTTCTGAATGGTATTGATTATATTGGAATAATATGTTAATTTGAATGGTATTGATAGTAATAATATGTTAATGATCATCTGAATGGTATTGATCGTCATAATGTGTTAATCACCTGATTGGTATTGATCATAATAACGTGTTAATCACCTGAATGGTATTGATCATAATAACGTGTTAATCATCTGAATGGTATTGATTATATTGGAATAATATGTTAATTTGAATAATATTGATAGTGATAATATGTTAATAATCATCTGAATGGTATTGATCGTAATGTGTTAATAATCATCTGAATGGTATTGATCGTAATGTGTTAATAATCATCTGAATGGTATTGATCGTTACGCGTTAATAATCATCTGAATGGTATTGATCCTAATGTGTTAATCATCTGAATGGTATTGATCCATAATGTGTTAATAATCATCTGAATGGTATTAATCGTAATGTGTTAATCATCTGAATGGTATTAATCGTAATGTGTTAATCATCTGAATGGTATTAATCGTAATGTGTTAATCATCTGAATGGTATTGATCGTAATGTGTTGATAATCATCTGAATGGTATTGATTGTAATGTGTTAATAATCATCTGAATGGTATTGATCGTAATGTGTTAATAATCATCTGAATGGTATTGATCGTAATGTGTTAATAATCATCTGAATGGTATTGATCGTTACGCGTTAATAATCATCTGAATGGTATTGATCCTAATGTGTTAATCATCTGAATGGTATTGATCATAATGTGTTAATAATCATCTGAATGGTATTAATCGTAATGTGTTAATCATCTGAATGGTATTAATCATAATGTGTTAATAATCATCTGAATGGTATTAATCGTAATGTGTTAATCAACTGAATGGTATTGATCGTAATGTGTTAATAATCATCTGAATGGTATTGATCATAATGTGTTAATAATCATCTGAATGGAATTAATCGTAATGTGTTAATCATCTGAATGGTATTGATCCTAATGTGTTAATAATCATTGAATGGTATTGATCCTAATGTGTTAATAATCATCTGAATGGTGTTGATCCTAATGTGTTAATAATCATCTGAATGGTATTGATCCTAATAACGTGTTAATAATCTGAATGGTATTGATCCTAATAACGTGTAATAATCACCTGAATGGTATTGATCCTAATAACGTGTAATAATCACCTGAATGGTATTGATCCTAATAACGTGTTAATGATCAACTGAACGGTATTGATCCTAATAACGTGTACATGATCATTTGGTGAAAGTGCAGAATGACATGGGCGCTGTGAAGACAGGAAGTGAGCAGAGGTTACGCAATTGTGTTTCAATAATTGTTAAGAAAACGTCCTCAGAGCATTTATAACATTTATTGATCTTCTTACAATTCACGCTTACATTTCCACATGATCTGTGGAGATAGAAAACAATGTTACGTATGAAAAGTATTGCATGAAAAACACTTGTGCTTCCTTCTGAAAGCTTCCCTTGTTGCCAACAAATGGACACTTTCCCTATGCGCCTTCTTTCAAGTGGTACATTAGGAATCGTTTACAATACAAACACTGTTCCCAGCAGCGACAGGAACCTTTCAAGAGTCCATGATGGCGACCACGTCACATGACACTATGAGACGTCAGGAAGAGAACACCACAGACGTTAATTACTGACAGTGTCTTTTCATGGCTCCTGCTAAAGTAGGTCAAAGGTGAGTCAAGAGAAATGACAAGTGAGCATACGGATGACTCGCCCTCGCAAGTTTCTTCCTCCAAGAGGACCTGGGAATTGAACCGGCAAAAAACATCCAGTAAAAGTTGAGGTAACAAAAGGCATGAATGAGGTATGTAGAGGGCTGGGTCATATCAATACTGGTCGTGTGCATCAAGGAGCAGCAGGATCATGCTATGCTAACGTTAGCGTCCAACAAGTGAGGGACTTGGTACCTGATTTTACACAAGCCTTGAAACACAGTACATGAAGATACAGTAGTTGCTAACTTTGTTATGATCCCACAACATAAACAAGTCTGATTTTGACGGGGTATATTTGCAAGTAGTGTTAGATCACTATGGAAACGAGTACTTTTGTTTACGGCGTCATCTCCCTGCACACAATACTGTCAAACCAAAAGCACACTTCTGGCCTTCACAATAAAATCCCTGTGCATTACATCCTGTCTGACTGCGCTAACCAAATGCAAAATGGACTTTTAAGACAACCTTGTTTTCACTTCAAACACTTAAAACCACTTGATGCTGAAGAGAAGAACTGAGACCTTTTCAAATAAAGACCCCGTTTACACTGCACACCAATTCTTAAATGACAGAGCAGATAGTCTAAAAGTGATTCAAATCTGATCTTTTGGCATCAGACTCAATCCCTTTGGAATCTGATCTTTTCCAATGTGACTTCTCATCTTAACTCTAAAGGGAGAGTCCCGCCATCCTACGGAGGAAATTCAATCCACTGACTGAGGGTGCGTAAACGGTCAGCTGGGAAAAAGTCGGATTTGGGCCACTTCGGCCTGCAGTGTATACTTAGTCTTTAAGTGTGGGTCGATTTGAATGGAAATTGATTGTGCAAATAAACCACGATACCCAGCCCGTGTCTGATAGCCAGCCCCGTGTTTGGAGGTGACCAAGTGTGTCTGAAGACAAGGTTTCAAGAAAGGATCACAATTGGACCACAAAACCAAAAGAATGAAAATAAAGCTGAGTCCGATACCCAGAATGTCTGTAATAAATTGCTCACCCTTCAGAGATAAACACCAGTTGATCCAAGTCCGGGGTTAGGAAGGTCCGTTCTAATCTCCAATTGATCCAAATCCAGAGTTAGGACAGTCCATCCTAATCTCCAGTTGATCAAGTCCAGAATTAGGAAGGTCCATTCTAATCTCCAGTTTGATCCAAATCCAGAGTTAGGACGGTCCATCCTAATCTCCAGTTGATCAAATCCAGAATTAGGAAGGTCCATTCTAATCTCCAGTTGATCCAAATCCAGAGTTAGGACGGTCCATCCTAATCTCCAATTGATCAAGTCCAGAATTAGGAAGGTCCATTCTAATCTCCGGTTGATCCAAATCCAGAGTTAGGACGGTCCATCCTAATCTCCAGTTGATCAAGTCCAGAATTAGGAAGGTCCATTCTAATCTCCAGTTGATCCAAATCCAGAGTTAGGACGGTCCATCCTAATCTCCAATTGATCAAGTCCAGAATTAGGAAGGTCCATTCTAATCTCCAGTTGATCCAAGTCCAGAGTTTGGAAGGTCCATCCTAATCTCCGGTTGATCCAAGTCCAGAGTTTGGAAGGTCCATCCTAATCTCCAGTTGATCCAAGTCCAGAGTTAGGAAGGTCCATCCTAATCTCCAGTTGATCCAAATCCAGAGTTAGGAAGGTCCATCCTAATCTCCAATTGATCAAGTCCAGAATTAGGAAGGTCCATTCTAATCTCCGGTTGATCCAAGTCCAGAGGTGGGACGGTCCATCCTAATCTCCAGTTGATCCAAGTCCAGGGTCAGAAAGGTCCATCCTAATCTTCATTATCATCATCCAATAGATAGATCCAGAGGAAAATTGACAAGTTTTTAAAAAACATTGTCATGAAGACAACGTTATCGGTCACATGACATCTGGTGACAAAGTAGGAAATTATCCAAGCAATCCCGCAGGAAGTGGTGTGGATCCATTTCCTGTTTTGACAAAACAAGTTTGCAATCTTAACGTTGGCATTGTTCTGATTCCACATTTTCTTGCAATGAGCAAGCAGGAAGTCCAGTGAACTGGTTTAATGTGAACCTTTTCACTGATCTTGGCCTGTCAGAGTAGGAACCTCAAGAACCAAGCCATGCTGCACTTTGTGTTCTTGTTGTCCGTGGTGAAAACCATCTGGGAGCAAAGCTGCCAGGTCATCACTTAAGTGCGTTCATCTTTGAGCGCCTCCTCCATCCTTCTCGCCTCCTCTGGCTTTCACAGGATGTTGGCCACTGAGACCGCACTCTGAACACTGAGCTGGCGGGCAACCAACTGTGGCGTTGGCGGCGTGAGCACCCAGCGTGGAGACGTGACTGAACCTTCGGCCGCAGTCGTCACACTGGGACCAAAGCTTACGTCGCTTCTTCTGCACACAGAAACAAGTCCAACAATCATCAAGCGCGATTAGTTAATGAGGTCATTAGGGACAACAATCTTAACGTCATTGGTCTCAGTGAGACTTGGCTAAAACCACATACATTTTTCCCGCTTAACGAGGCATCTTCTCCTAAATATACGAGTGCACATGTTGCCCGTCCCCCTTAAAAGGGGTGGAGGGGTCACACTAATATACAATGAAAACCTTAACCTTACCCCTAACGTAAGTAATAAATATAAATAATTTGAGGTGCTTACCTCACTACGAGGTCTGTCACACCGCTACCTCTCTACCTGGCTGTTATCTATCACCCTATTCAGACTTTATCAGTGAATTTTCAGAGTTTGTCGCTGATCTAGTGACGCACGCAGATAATATAATTATGAAGGGGGATTTTAATATTCATATGAATACCCCTTCAGACCCTCCGTGCGTGGCGCTCCAGACTATAATTGATAGCTGTGGTCTTACACAAATAATAAATGAATCCACGCATCGCAATGGTAGTAATTGCACCACCTCCAAAGGTATGGTACTCCTGTACACTAAAGTAATGTCCAATCATTACCTTATAAAATGTAAAGTTGTTGGCCACCCACCAAGGAATCTGCGCTCATCCTTACACACATCTTTGGAAGTACCAAGGACTACACTTTAAAAAATGGGGTGATCGTTCAAGTTATGGAACTCCCTCCCACCTGAGATGCGAGCCATCACAGAGTTCGAAGTTTTTAAATCTCAACTAAAATCCTTTGTTTAAATAGGCTTTTAACAAGTGTTTATTATTACTGTTTTAATATGTGTGGTCTTACTTATTTGTCCTGTAAAGCACTTTGTCCACCATTGTGATGTTGTACAAATAAACCTTGATTGATTTGATTGTCTGGAGCCTCGGCAGTAAGACTAATCCATGCTAACATGCTACTTGGACTAGCTATATGTACATACTGCTTCATCATGCCTCGTGTGTAGGTATATTTGAGCTCATTTTATTTTCTTATGTATTTAATTTATATTTGCATGTCTCATAACACATTATCTGTATGTAATATTGGCTGCATTTTTGATAGTCGTTTGTGTGCCATGTTGTTCCAGACCACAGCGAACATTACCCAGCTAGCAACGATTGTAATAAATCCATTAAAAGAAGTTATTACTAATGTTTTCCATCCATCCATCCATTCATTTTCTACCGCTTGTCCCTCTCAGGGTCGCGGGGGGTGCTGGAGCCTATCTCAGCTGCATTCGGGCGGAAGGCGGTGTACACCCTGGACAAGTCGCCACCTCATCGCGGGGCCAACACAGAGACAACATTCACACACTAGGGACCATTTAGTGTTGCCAATCAACCTATCCCCAGGTGCATGTCTTTGGAGGTGGGAGGGGCCTATCCCCAGGTGCATGTCTTTGGAGGTGGGAGGGGCCTATCCCCAGGTGCATGTCTTTGGAGGTGGGAGGGGCCTATCCCCAGGTGCATGTCTTCCAATGTTGTGAAAATGTGCAGAATAAATATTACATTTCAACATTTTTGTCAACAAAGATTTATGTCAGCCTGCAAAACAGTCATTTTGATAGTAGGCTAATATAGCTAATATAGACACTTACATCATGTGTTGCCTTCATTATAACACTTATATAATTAAAGTCATTTTGATAGTAGGCTAATATAGCTAATAGAGACACTTACATCATGTGTTGCATTCATTATAACACATATATAAGACTTTTAAAGTCATTTTGATAGTAGGCTAATATAACTAATATAGACACATCATGTGTTGCCTTCATTATAACACTTATATAAGACTTTAAGTCATTTTGATAGTAGGCTAATATAGCTAATATAGACACTTACATCATGTGTTGCATTCATTATAACACTTATATAATTAAAGTCATTTTGATAGTAGGCTAATATAGCTAATAGAGACACTTACATCATGTGTTGTCTTCATTATAACACTTATATAAGACTTTAAGTCATTTT
Source organism: Nerophis lumbriciformis (assembly GCF_033978685.3). Classification (NCBI taxonomy): domain Eukaryota; kingdom Metazoa; phylum Chordata; class Actinopteri; order Syngnathiformes; family Syngnathidae; genus Nerophis; species Nerophis lumbriciformis. The sequence continues at coordinate 42,595,459 of NC_084569.2, read as the reverse complement.
GATAGTAGGCTAATATAGCTAATATAGACACATCATGTGTTGCATTCATTATAACACATATATAAGACTTTTAAAGTCATTTTGATAGTAGGCTAATATAACTAATATAGACACATCATGTGTTGCATTCATTATAACACTTATATAATTAAAGTCATTTTGATAGTAGGCTAATATAGCTAATATAGACACTTACATCATGTGTTGCATTCATTATAACACTTATATAATTAAAGTCATTTTGATAGTAGGCTAATATAGCTAATATAGACACTTACATCATGTGTTGCCTTCATTATAACACTTATATAAGGCTTTAAGTCATTTTGATAGTAGGCTAATATAGACACTTACATCATGTGTTGCATTCATTATAACACTTATATAAGACTTTTAAAGTCATTTTGATAGTAGGCTAATATAGCTAATAGACACATCATGTGTTGCCTTCATTATAACACTTATATAATTAAAGTCATTTTGATAGTAGGCTAATATAGCTAATATAGACACTTACATCATGTGTTGTCTTCATTATAACACTTATATAAGACTAAGTCATTTTGATAGTAGGCTAATATAGCAAATATAGACACTTACATCATGTGTTGCATTCATTATAACACATATATAAGACTTTTAAAGTCATTTTGATAGTAGGCTAATACAACTAATATAGACACATCATGTGTTGCCTTCATTATAACACTTATATAATTAAAGTCATTTTGATAGTAGGCTAATATAGCTAATATAGACACTTACATCATGTGTTGCCTTTATTATAACACTTATATAAGGCTTTAAGTCATTTTGATAGTAGGCTAATATAGACACTTACATCATGTGTTGCATTCATTATAACACATATATAAGACTTTTAAAGTCATTTTGATAGTAGGCTAATATAGCTAATATAGACACATCATGTGTTGCCTTCATTATAACACTTATATAAGGCTTTAAGTCATTTTGATAGTAGGCTAATATAGACACTTACATCATGTGTTGCATTCATTATAACACTTATATAAGACTTTTAAAGTCATTTTGATAGTAGGCTAATATAGCTAATATAGACACATCATGTGTTGCCTTCATTATAACACTTATATAATTAAAGTCATTTTGATAGTAGGCTAATATAGCTAATATAGACACTTACATCATGTGTTGCATTCATATAACACATATATAAGACTTCTAAAGTCATTTTGATAGTAGGCTAATATATCTAATATAGACACTTACATCATGTGTTGCCTTCATTATAGCGTATTTTCCGCACTATAAGGCGCACCTTCAATGAATGGCGTATTTTAAAACTTTGTTCATATATAAGGCGCACCGCATTATAAGGCGCATAGAATAGAGGCTACAGTAGAGGCTGGGGTTACATTATGCATCCATTAGATGGAGCTGCGCTAAAGGGAATGTCAACAAAACAAATAGTGATTGTACTGACACTTCTACTTGCTGCTCTCTGTTCCAGTTTGTCCTCCAACTGTAGCCATCTCGCTTTGTTCCCTCGGAAACTGTGTTTAGTCTTCTTTACTTGGCGCAGGTCATCACGTTGCTTCCTCCACTTCCACTCCATTCATTCCTTAATGTTCAATTCTCTATTCCTGCGTTGTACTGCGTGACTGATCGCCTTGACTTTAAACTCTGCGTCGTAAGCGTGTCTCTTAATAGGAGACATTTGTGGGTCTTTATATAAAGTTTAGGTCTCGCAACTACGGTACTTTATTTTCCCCCGTAAAAGAAGCGCTTCTTCTTCTTCTACGGCAAGCAGCCGCCGACTTCATTTTCTCCTGTAGAAGAAGCGCTTCTTCTTCTAAAGTAAGCAGCCGTGGAGGGGGAAAATGAAGTCGGCGTAGTTACTGTAGTTGCGAGACCTGTTGTGGCTCAATATTGGTCCATATATAAGGCGCATCGGATTATAAGGCGGATTGTCAGCTTTTGAGGAAATTGGAGGTTTTTAGGTGCGCCTTATAGTGCGGAAAATACGGTAACACTATATAAGACTTTTAAAGTCATTTTGATAGTAGGCTAATATAGACACTTACATCATGTGTTGTCTTCATTATAACACTTATAGAAGACTAAGTTTTGTAGCTCCAGACAGATGTTTTTTTTTTTTTGGTTTTGGTCTTTCAACATTTTGGGTTGCCGACCCAATTAGGAACTGGTACAAAAAAACAGCAGAACTATGTTTCCATGCCTACTGAAAGTGTTTTTCTCTGACATGTTTGTGGCCGCCATCACAGCTTTGCCTGTACTAATTATCAGAGGTGGGACCAAGTCATTGTTTTGCAAGTCACAAGTAAGTCTCAAGTCTTTGCCCTCAAGTCCGAGTCAAGTCCCGAGTCAAGACAGGCAATCCCCGAGTCAAGTCCAAAGTCAAGACTGGAAAGTCTCAAGTCAAGTCCTAAGTCCTGCATTTTGAGTTTCGAGTCCTTTCAAGTCCTTTTAACCACAGACTAATATATTAACACAGATTGTGTATGCTTTTCAAACGCTGTATTTATTTATTAAAACAAGTGCATTTTAAATTGCAGGAAAGAAAATTGTGCTGACATTGCACTTTATAATAGCACTATTAACCAGTCATTTTAAACATTAACTCATTCCTTTACAGAACAAACACATTGAAAAATAAAGTGCAAATGTACTTATTTGTACAAAAGTGTTAACATTGAAAAAACATGACATATACGTGAACATAACAAAAAAGTTGTACTTTTTATATGTCAGGGCCCTATGCTGCATTGCATTTGCAAAAGACCAAATTAGCCAAGAGTCTGTCAGTCATTTGTGCACGATGGGGGCGTAGTATGATGCCACCATGGCTGAAAACTCGCTCCACTGGAGCACTGGAGGCAGGCACTGCCAAGACTCTCATGGCCACTTGGAACAGTGAAGGAAGAGTCTTCATGTTCAATGCCCAGAACAAAAGGGGGGAGAGAGTTGTTTTGGGTTGGTGCACTACTTGTAAGTGTATCTTGTGTTTTTTATGTTGATTTAATTAAAAAAATTTAAAAAAATAAAAATTATTTCTTGTGCGGCCCGATACCAATCGATCCACGGACCAGTACCGGGCCGCGGCCCGGTGGTTGGGGACCACTGAGGTAAACAACCAACAGTATGTCAGAAAGCTAGCTAAAACGGTACACATATTCATAATATAGTATACATTTTAACTGACCTTTATTTTACTATTTTTGTCTTTTTTTAGGTGGCTAAAATACGCAGTGCTGCTGACCGCCGTCTAACGTTACGTGTGATATATTGACTAACGTAACCCTGCTTAAAAAAAATCACTGAACAAAAAGTATGAATAAGGTAGTGAACTGCAACAGATTCCCGTGTTTGCAATAACGTTATAACGTTAGCAGTGAGTTTACAGCCTCACTGATTTAACTACACAGCAAATAAAAGTCACGTTACTTAGCCAATAAACGTTATCTTACATTCAAAACTTACCCTTCTTTGTGCAACTTCAAATGCCGGACGAAGTTGGAAGTTGTTGCCTCTCCATCAGTCATTTTGGAACCGCATGTGTTGCATACTGCAAACCGTTTTGTGTTGACCACCTCGTAATTTTTATACCCAAACGAAATTATTTTAGGTATCATTTTTTGTTCACTGGCGTGTGGTTTGGACATGTCTTCTTCGTTGGTTGTCCTGCAATTTGATTGGATGAATGCTGTGTGATGAAAACAAAGTAGATCTAATTTGATTGGCTGTTGTACTGAGAGCACACCAGCTGACACACGCAACGCTGATAGACAAGTACACAATGAAAAATACGGAGCGCTCCCGAATAACTTTTTCATCTTTGGGTTTTGGGGAAAGTAGCAAGTCATGTCAAGTCATGTCAATTCAAAAGGCTCAAGTCCAAGTGAAGTCACAAGTCATTGATGTTAAAGTCTAAGTCGAGTTGCAAGTCTTTTTACATTTTGTCAAGTCGAGTCTAAAGTCATCAAATTCATGACTCGAGTCTGACTCGAGTCCAAGTCATGTGACTCGAGTCCACACCTCTGCTAATTATTAAATATTACAAATATGACCATACCTTTTGATGACATGCCAAAGCATTATTATTATTATTATTATTATTGTTCATATTGTCATTATTATTATGATTATAGCAGCAGTACCTTCTTCCTTTTCCCATCCTCCTCCTCCTCAGTTGTCAAGGGAGACGAGGAGGCGTGGCCAGGCGTCCTGCCGCCGCCGTCGTCACGACCGTCCTTGACCTCCTGAGGCTTCTTGCGAGCGCCACCCGGGTCGTGGTGGTCGTCCAGCAGCTGAGACGGTAACGTCAGCAGGCGCTGCAACATGGAGGCAGACGAGCGGCGACCTAAACTTCCTGTGCGGGAGGCAAGCTGTCAGGAGACTCCTTGATTGACAAAAGGACAAGGGCGTCCTCACCTGACGGGCTCAGCGGAGGTGCAGAGGAGGGTCTGGCCCCGCCCCCGGTGTCCTCGTCAGGGGACAACACATCCATGTCCTCCAACGGCGTCCAGCGGGGGTCCTGCTGCGGGGACGACGGAGAAGGCTCCAGCGTCTCCAGGGTAACTGGAGGCGGCGGCACATCTGGCCCGCCGGGCCCTCCCCCTCCTGCAGACTCTTTGACCCGCCAGTCATCGCTGCACCACCTCTGTCCAAAGACTTTGTCCAGGATGGGGACCCAGTCCTGGGAGACGGATATGTCTGGACGATGGGCGGGGTCTGTGAAGCGGAAAAGAGGCGGAGACAGTGAGTGCGACGACATTATTTGATAGACAAACGCACCGGCGGTCACGGCTGGCGGATCCTCGCGAGCATCCTCCGACCCGCTGGGTGACACGGAGTCGTTCTCGGACCCTCGCCGTGGTCCTGCTCTGGTTCCTCCGCCCCTCTGTTCCAGCTTGTCCTCTAGCGCTTGTTGCTCCTGCTCCTTCTTGGTGATTTCCAGCAGAAGGTCGTCAAACGAGGCTTCCACGATCTTCTTCAGCTCGCGCATGGCGAAGTCCAGGACCTGCTCCATGACCGCCTTGAGCTGGTCTGGGGGACCAAACCAGACCATTAACAAAAGAGCTGTGTCCTCTGACCCGGGAGACCGCGTGGCCAGAGACTTATTGTGCGTTCCACTTGTACTGGGAAGTGGGAAATTTAACTGGAGCGGTGTTAGAGGTCGGAAAGTCGGAGCATTGTAGTTTGTTTTGAAGATGTAAACATTGACCTTATATAACTGTTATTGGCACTTTTCATTCCTTTATGTCACAGTAAATCAGCCACATAGTGGTGCTGAATTTCCCCCAGGGATCAATAAAGTACTTCCTATTCTACAGGTAAAAGCCAGTAAATTAGAATATTTTGAAAAACTTGATTTATTTCAGTAATTGCATTCAAAAGGTGTAACTTGTACATTATATTTATTCATTGCACACAGACTGATGCATTCAAATGTTTATTTCATTTAATTTTGATGATTTGAAGTGGCAACAAATGAAAATCCAAAATTCCGTGTGTCACAAAATTAGAATATTACTTAAGGCTAATACAAAAAAGGGATTTTTAGAAATGTTGGCCAACTGAAAAGTATGAAAATGAAAAATATGAGCATGTACAATACTCAATACTTGGTTGGAGCTCCTTTTGCCTCAATTACTGCGTTAATGCGGCGTGGCATGGAGTCGATGAGTTTCTGGCACTGCTCAGGTGTTATGAGAGCCCAGGTTGCTCTGATAGTGGCCTTCAACTCTTCTGCGTTTTTGGGTCTGGCATTCTGCATCTTCCTTTTCACAATACCCCACAGATTTTCTATGGGGCTAAGGTCAGGGGAGTTGGCGGGCCAATTTAGAACAGAAATACCATGCTCCGTAAACCAGGCACGGGTAGATTTTGCGCTGTGTGCAGGCGCCAAGTCCTGTTGGAACTTGAAATCTCCATCTCCATAGAGCAGGTCAGCAGCAGGAAGCATGAAGTGCTCTAAAACTTGCTGGTAGACGGCTGCGTTGACCCTGGATCTCAGGAAACAGAGTGGACCGACACCAGCAGATGACATGGCACCCCAAACCATCACTGATGGCGGAAACTTTACACTAGACTTCAGGCAACGTGGATCCTGTGCCTCTCCTGTCTTCCTCCAGACTCTGGGACCTCGATTTCCAAAGGAAATGCAAAATTTGCATGGTTGGGTGATGGTTTGGGGTGCCATGTCATCTGCTGGTGTCGGTCCACTCTGTTTCCTGAGATCCAGGGTCAACGCAGCCGTCTACCAGCAAGTTTTAGAGCACTTCATGCTTCATGCTTCATAACACCTGAGCAGTGCCAGAAACTCATCGACTCCATGCCACGCCGCATTAACGCAGTAATTGAGGCAAAAGGAGCTCCAACCAAGTATTGAGTATTGTACATGCTCATATTTTTCATTTTCATACTTTTCAGTTGGCCAACATTTCTAAAAATCCCTTTTTTGTATTAGCCTTAAGTAATATTCTAATTTTGTGACACACGGAATTTTGGATTTTCATTTGTTGCCACTTCAAATCATCAAAATTAAATGAAATAAACATTTGAATGCATCAGTCTGTGTGCAATGAATAAATATAATGTACAAGTTACACCTTTTGAATGCAATTACTGAAATAAATCAAGTTTTTCAAAATATTCTAATTTACTGGCTTTTACCTGTATATGGTGTCGTCACTGCATTTATAGCAATAGCGTGTTTGCCCTCATCATCCAGCGTGCTTGAAGGTTGCAGAAAGAGTTTCTATTCATACAAGGCAAGCACCAAAATAGCTTTGGTGGATGTAGAGGGGTTAGTGCGTCTGCCTCACAATACGAAGGTGCAGGGTAGTCTGGGGTTCAATCCCAGGCTCGGGATCTTTCTGTGTGGAGTTTGCATGTTCTCCCCGTGACTGCGTGGGTTCTACTCCGAATTCCTCCCACCTCCAAAAAGACATGCACCCGGGGACAGAGGTGGGTAGTAACGCGCTACATTTACTCCGTTACATCTACTTGAGTAACTTTTGGGATAAATTGTACTTCTAAGAGTAGTTTTAATGCAACATACTTTTACTTTTACTTAAGTATATTTATAGAGAAGGAACGCTACTTTTACTCCGCTACTTTTATCTACATTCAGCTCGCTACTCGCTACTAATTTTTATCGATCTGTTAATGCACGCTTTGTTTGTTTTGGTCTTTTAGACAGACTTTCAAAGTGCCTGCCTTACTGGTGACGCTTCACTTCGTTCCACCAATCAGATGTAGTCACTGGTGACGTTGGACCAATCAAACAGAGCCAGGTGGTCACATGACCTGACTTAAACAAGTTGAAAAACTTATTGGGGTGTTACCATTTAGTGGTCAATTGTACGGAATATGTACTGTACTGTGCAATCTACTAATAAAAGTTCCAATCAATCAATCAAAAGTGTGAAGGAAAAAAGATACTTTTTTATTTCAACCGTACATCCCGTCAAAAGCCTAAAGACTGACTGCACAGTTCCTGTCTTCACAATAAAAGTGCCGCTCCATCGCGCCTGCGCTTTCAAAACAAGAGTCTCCGAAAGCCAGCGCAAACAAGCTAGCAAGCTAAGGAGTTTGACGCCAATATATTTCTTGTAAAGTGTATAAAAACGAATATGGAAGCTGGACAAATAAGATGCCAAAAACCCACCACTTTCATGTGGTATTAGACAGAAAGGAGGAACTTTTCTTCTCCTCCATTTGAAAACGTGGACGTTATCATCACTACTGTCTGATTACAATCAATGCAAGTCATCAGAATCAGGTAATACACCAACTTATATTCTAGTCTTCATGAAAGAAAGGAATCTATATGTTAAACATGCATGTATATTCACTAAAACATTTTTAACATGTAAACAAAAACAGCAAAATAAATACATATAAATTATATACTGTATATATCAGTGATCCTCAACAGGCGGACCGCGGTCCATGTCCGGACCCAGCGACGTGTCCGTCCGGACCCAGCACGAATTATAGTAAAAAAATAAAAATAAATAAAAATAAATAAAATGTTTTATTATTATAATTATAATTATTATAAAAAAATATAATAATTGTATTTATCTGTGAGTTATCGCTAGCGCAAGTCAACGTTCTTTGTTGTTTTTAGTCAAATATCTCCACGTTTCGTTTACATTTCTCGTGTCTCACTCACTCCGTCTCTCTCTCTCTCTCAGAGAGAGAAAGAGAGAGAGACGGAGTGAGAGCGAGAGAACGCCACTCTGATTGGCTAATTCCGGGGTATGGGTTGTCATCTCTATCACAACGACGCGCTGATAGGCTGTTACCACCTGGGTCATACACATGTGCACAGTGCATATGGAACCTTTCGCTGCAGGCACACAGTTGTCTCGTATCGCTACTTCGCTAACTGTTCACTCGTCAGTCACTGAATGTGAATCAAATCACAATGGCATGCTCCAAGTTGGCTCAGGCTGGTAAAAGAAAGGTGGACAGGGAAAACCGACGTTTCAAGGAAGAATGGACAGAGCAATATGTTTTCATCCTACCTACTGCAAGTACCAGACCAATGTGTCTAATATGCAACAGTGCTGTTGCTCTGGTGAAAAGTGAAAATCTTAAGCGTCACTATCTGAAAGAGCACCGCGAATTTGAAGAGACATTTCCTCATGATTCAGAGCTAAGAAAAAAAGAAATCACGAGGCTGAAAAAGTCATATGAAACATCAAGCAAGATTTTTGTTAAATCTATGACACAACAACAAATAGCAACAGAGCAGTGACGTGCGGTGAGGTTGATGGCTGGTGAGGCACTGACTTCATCACAGTCAGATTTACAAACATATGAACCCTAAAGAGTATCTTATTCACCATTTGATTGGCAGCAGTTAACGGGTTATGTTTAAAAGCTCATACCAGCATTCTTTTCAGTGGCCTAGTGGTTAGAGTGTCCGCCCTGAGATCGGTAGGTTGTGGGTTCAAACCCCGGCCGAGTCATACCAAAGACTATAAAAATGGGACCCATTACCTCCCTGCTTGGCACTCAGCATCAAGGGTTGGAATTGGGGGTTAAATCACCAAAAATTATTCGCGGGCGCAGCGCCACTGCTGCCCACTGCTCCCCTCACCTCCCAGGGGGTGATCAAGGGATGGGTCAAATGCAGAAGACACATTTTTTCAAAGTTCTTATTTATTTTTGTTTCAAAGAAAATATTTCATGTATTTTATTGGATATTTGTTTTATTTTTGTTAATTTTAAGAAAATGTTAAACTACCTACCTCCTGCTACTATATAAGCTTGACCGATAATAAACGGACCCAGCCTGTTTCAAAAAAACATTTGTGGACCTTCAAGATTTGTACTTGAGGACCCCTGGTATATATGATAGTATATGTATATATATATATATATATATATATATATATATATATATATATATATGTATATATATATATATATATATGTGTGTGTGTGTGTGTATGTTACTCATCAGTTACTCAGTACTTGAGTAGTTTTTTCACAACATACTTTTTACTTTTACTCAAGTAAATATTTGGGTGACTACTCCTTACTTTTACTTGAGTAATAAATCTCTAAAGTAACAGTACTCTTACTTGAGTACAATTTCTGGCTACTCTACCCACCTCTGCTTGGGGATAAGTTGATTGGCAACACCAAATTGGCACTAGTGTGTGAATGTGAGTGTGAATGTTGTCTGTCTATCTGTGTTGGCCCTGCGATGAGGTGGCGACTTGTCCAGGGTGTACCCCGCCTTCCGCCCGATTGTAGCTGAGATAGGCTCCAGCGCCCCCGAAGGGAATAAGCGGTATAAATGGATGGATCGATGGATGTAGCCATCTTGATTTCCGACCGCTCACAACTGGGCTGTGACGTCATTCGAGCGCCAACTTCCAACTTCCGGGGTAAGTGGCAGGCAGCAATATAATTGCACCCCTCCCCCACGCATCACTCTGGACTCGCGTGTCATGTCTTGCGCGCGGTTACGCAACGTGCCGGGGGCGCGACCAGTTAGCGCGTGCGTGCTACATACCCACGACGCGGCTCCTCTGCTCCAGGCGGGCGACGTCGGGAGGACCGCGGGGTTGTGCGCCCAGCGGTCGCTCGAGCTTAGTCCTGCCGCCGTCCAGCTTCTCTTCGGCCGCCGCCTTCTGCTTGGGGCCGCCATGGGCTCGGCCGCGGTCCTCCCACGCCTGAAGGCGGAGCTGGAGGCGGCGGTTCTCCTTCTCCTTGACGGTGGCTTCGAGCAGGAGCGCGTTCAGGCTGGAACCCACCGTGGAGCTGATCTCCTGGACGGCGAGCTGGACCACCTGCTCCAGAACCGACTCCAGCTGGCCCTGGAAGAACGGGATGTACACGGCGCCGTTCATGCTAGCGGCTGGCTCATCGTCAAGTAGCCGAGCGAGGTTCGTGTGGGCCCGCGGGGCTACGAGGGAGCTAGCCGCTAGCTTCTTGTTCGGGCTGCGCGCACGCCGCTTGCTTCTTGTTCGGCGGTGTATTCCTCCGCGGCTGTGCACGGCTCTTGTTCGGCGGTGTATTCCTCCGCGGCTGTGCACGGCTCTTGTTCGGCGGTGTATTCCTCCGCGGCTGTGCACGGCTCTTGTTCGGCGGTGTATTCCTCCGCGGCTGTGCTCGGCTCCTCTTCGGCAGTGTATTCCTCCGCGGCTGCGCACTCTTCTGGGGCGCCCCGAAACTACCGTAAAGAGTCGTGTAAAGGCGCAGCGCTTTTTGCCGGCCCACATGTTTGTGCGCCATTTTGTTCTGTAAAGGAACCTTGCACCTCTTGTCGTGGCTTGTTTAGCTTGCCTCCTCGTAGCCATGGCAACACGTCACAAACAATGTCTTTGCCTGCAACTATGTTGCATGTAAATAATTAAAGAACACACAAGCATACCCACAGCCCTCACATTACTGTGCGCGTTTCTTCCGTGCTGTACGGTTTTGGTGCCTTCAACGTGATGACGGCTGAAGCCATCGCGTGAGGGAGAATGAACCTGAATTACAATGAAAAAGCTGGCCCAGTCACAATCCTCATATTGTAAAACAGAACACAATTGTTAGAAAGTTATGATTTATTTGCAATTATCTTCTGTCACTTTTGACTGCTGCACTTTTACGTCATCAAAACGTTGTAAACGTGTACCTAATGTTGTGCTCATCCATTTGGCGTTTTAGCCAGTATTATCCTCAATGGCCAGCAGAGGGCGCCACACGCGCAAATCATCTTTTACATAGCCATCTATCCATTTACTACCGCTTGTCCCTCTCGGGGTTGCGGGGGTGACTGGAGCCTATCCCACCTGAAGAAGACGATGTACACCTGGACAAGGTAGGCGAGGTACACCCTGGACAAGGAAGACGAGGTACACCCTGGACAAAGTAGGCGAGGTACACCCTGGACAAGGAAGGCGAGGTACACCTGGACAAGGAAGGCGAAGTACACCTGGACAAGGTAGGCGAGGTACACCCTGGACAAGGAAGACGAGGTACACCCTGGACAAAGTAGGCGAGGTACACCCTGGACAAGGAAGGCGAGGTACACCTGGACAAGGAAGGCGAAGTACACCTGGACAAGGAAGACGAGGTACACCCTGGACAAGGAAGGCGAAGTACACCTGGACAAGGAAGACGAGATACACCCTGGACAAAGTAGGCGAGGTACACTCTGGACAAGGTAGGCGACGTACACCTGGACAAGGTAGGCGAGGTACACCCTGGACAAGGTAGGCGAGGTACACCTGGACAAGGAAGGCGAAGTACACCCTGGACAAGGTAGGCGACGTACACCTGGACAAGGAAGGCGAGGTACACCCTGGACAAGGTAGGCGAAGTACACCTGGACAAGGTAGGCGACGTACACCTGGACAAGGAAGGCGACGTACACCTGGACAAGGAAGGCGACATACACCTGGACAAGGTAGGCGACGTACACCTGGACAAGGTAGGCGAGGTACACCTGGACAAGGAAGGCGAAGTACACCCTGGACAAGGTAGGCGAGGTACACCTGGACAAGGAAGGACGATGTACACCTGGACAAGGAAGGCGAAGTACACCTGGACAAGGAAGGCGAAGTACACCTGGACAAGGAAGGCGAGGTACACCTGGACAAGGAAGACGAGGTACACCCTGGACAAGGAAGGCGAAGTACACCTGGACAAGGTAGGCGAGGTACACCTGGACAAGGAAGGCGAAGTACACCCTGGACAAGGTAGGCGAGGTACACCTGGACAAGGAAGGCGAGGTACACCTGGACAAGGAAGGCGAAGTACACCTGGACAAGGAAGGCGAAGTACACCTGGACAAGAAAGGCGAAGTACACCTGGACAAGGAAGGCGAAGTACACCTGGACAAGGAAGGCGATGTACACCTGGACAAGGAAGGCGAGGTACACCTGGACAAGGAAGGCGAGGTACACCTGGACAAGGAAGGCGACGTACACCTGGACAAGGAAGGCGAGGTACACCTGGACAAGTGTGCACCTCATGGCAGGGCATCTTTAGGATCTGTTTTTTTTCAAATGAGCAAGCGTTTCAGAAAGGTCATCATCTCTTCCTGCTTCCTTTATTTTGATTGACAGTTCAATTTCAAGCGTGGCTCAGATGGTAGAGTGGCAAACCAAGAACTTGAGGGTTGCTGGTACGAATCCAGCTTCTGCCATCCGAGTCACTGCTGTTGTGTCCTTGGGCAAGACACTTCACCACCTGCTCCCACACTGATGTATGACTAGGAATAATGTTTGGTGTATCATTATAAATAATGCTTGGTGTATGAATATGAATAATGTTTGGTGTATGACTATGAATAATGTTTGGTGTATGAATATGAATAATGTTTGGTGTATCAACATAAATAATGTTTGGTGTATGAATATGAATAATGTTTGGTGTATGAATATGTATAATGTTTGGTGTATGACTGACAAATGTTCGGTGTATGAATATGAATAATGTTTGGTTTATGACTGAATGATTTTATACGTCAATCATCCACATGATTTTATACATCATGTATACAATCATCCACATTTTTTATACATCATGTATACAATCATCCACATGATTTTATACATTATATATACACAATCATCCACATGATTTTATACATGATGTATACAATCATCCACATTTTTTATACATCATGTATACAATCATCCACATGATTTTATACATCATGTATACAATCATCCACATGATTTTATACATCATGTATACAATCATCCACATGATTTTATACATCATGTATACAACCTCCTCTCTGAGCTGCCACCTTAACGTGGTAGATGAGTTTGCGTGTCCCAATGATCCTAGGAGCTATGTTGTCCGGGGGCTTCTATGCCCCCTGGTAGGGTCTCCCAAGACAAACTGGTCCTAGGTGAGGGATCAGACAAAGAGCAGCTCGAAGACCTCCATGAAGAATAAAAACAAAGGACCCAGATTTCCCTCGCCCGGACGCGGGTCACCGGGGTCCCCCTCTGGAGCCAGGCCCGGAGGTGGGGCACGATGGCGAGCGCCTGGTGGCCGGGCCTGTCCCCATGGGGCCCGAAGAGGCAACGTGGGTCCCCCCTCCAATGGACTCACCACCCATAGCAGGGGCCATAGAGGTCGGGTGCAGTGTGAGCTGGGCGGAAGCCGAAGGCAGGGCACTTGGCGGTCCGATCCTCGGCTACAGAAGCTAGATCTTGGGACGTGGAACGTCACCTCACCTGAGCTAGTGCGCGAGGTCGAGAAGTTCCGGCTAGATATAGTCGGACTCACTTCGACGGACAGCAAGGGCTCCGGAACCAGTTCTCTTGAGAGGGGCTGGACTCTCTTCCACTCTTGCGTTGCCGGCAGTGAGAGGCGACGGGCTGAGGTGGCAATTCTTGTTGCCCCCCGGCTCAAAGCCTGCACGTTGGAGTTCGACCCGGTGGACGAGAGGGTAGCTTCCCTCCCCCTTCGGGTGGGGGGACGGGTCCTGACTTGTGGTTTGCACTTACGCGCCAAACGGCAGCTCAGAGTACCCACCCTTTTTGGATTCGCTCGAGGGAGTACTGGAGAGTGCGGTAGCACGGCAAGCAATGGCGGCAGTTTGTTCCCGCAGACGAGCGAGCTCAACCCCCTGGATGTCTTGGCTCACACCGTCCCAAAGATGATCAAGAGAAGAATATCGACCCTAGCTTCCCTGGCCTGCTGACATCAACTCCAAAACTGGACAGATCAGCTTTCAGGAAAAGAGAGCGGATGAGGGTATGTCTACAGAATATATTAATTGATGAAAATTGGGCTGTCTGCACTCTCAAAGTGCATGTTGTTGCCAAATGTATTTCATATGCTGTAAACCTAGTTCATAGTTGTTAGTTTCCTTTAATACCAAACAAACACATACCAATCGTTGGTTAGAAGGCGATCGCCGAATTCATCCTCGCTTTCTCCCGTGTCGCTGGCTGTCGTGTCGTTTCCGTCGGTTTCACTTGCATACGGTTCAAACCGATATGGCTCAATAGCTTCAGTTTCTTTTTCAATTTGGTTTTCGCTACCTGCCTCCACACTACAACCATCCGTTTCAATACATGCGTAATCTGTTGGATCGCTTAAGCCGCTGAAATCCGAGTCTGAATCCGAGCTAATGTCGCTATAGCTTGCTGTTCTATGCGCCATGTTTGTTTGTGTTGGCATCACTATGTGACGTCACAGGAAAATGGACGGGTGTTTATAACGATGGTTAAAATCAGGCACTTTGAAGCTTTTTTTAGGGATATTGCGTGATGGGTAAAATTGTGAAAAAAACTTTGAAAAATAAAATAAGCCACTGGGAACTGATTTTTAATGGTTTTAACCCTTCTGAAATTGTGATAATGTTCCCCTTTAAGGCTCTGGATGCTGTGAGGCTGTCTTGGTTAACAAGACTCTGCAGCATCGCGTGGACATCGGGGGCGGTACCTCTGGATTGGCAGACCGGGGTGGTGGTTCCTCTCTTTAAGAAGGGGAACCGGAGGGTGTGTTCCAACTATCGTGGGATCACACTCCTCAGCCTGCCCGGTAAGGTCTATTCAGGTGTACTGGAGAGGAGGCTACGCCGGATAGTCCAACCTCGGATTCAGGAGGAACAGTGTGGTTTTGGTCCTGATCGTGGAACTGTGGACCAGCTCTATACTCTGGGCAGGGTCCTTGAGGGTGCATGGGACTTTGCCCAACCAGTCTACATGTGCTTTGTGGACTTGGAGAAGGCATTGGACCGTGTCCCTCGGGAAGTCCTGTGGGGAGTGCTCAGAGAGTATGGGTTATCGGACTGTCTGATTGTGGCGGTCCGCTCCCTGTATGATCAGTGTCAGAGCTTGGTCCGCATTGCCGGCAGTAAGTCGTACACGTTTCAGTGAGGGTTGGACTCCGCCAAGGCTGCCCTTTGTCACCCATTCTGTTCTGAACTTTTATGGACAGAATTTCTAGGCGCAGTCAAGGCGTTGAGGGGATCTGGTTTGGTGGCTGCAGGATTAGGTCTCTGCTTTTTGCAGATGATGTGGTCCTGATGGCTTCATCTGGCCAGGATCTTCAGCTCTCACTGGATCGGTTCGCAGCTGAGTGTGAAGCGACTGGGATGAGAATCAGCACCTCCAAGTCCGAGTCCATGGTTCTCGCCCGGAAAAGGGTGGAGTGCCATCTCTGTGTTGCGGAGGAGACCCTGCCCCAAGTGGAGGAGTTCAAGTACCTGGGAGTCTTGTTCACGTGTGAGGGATGAGTGGATTGTGAGATCGACAGGCGGATCGGTGCGGCGTCTTCAGTAATGCGGACGCTGTATCGATCCGTTGTGGTGAAGAAGGAGCTGAGCCGGAAGGCAAAGCTCTCAATTTACCGGTCGATCTACGTTCCCATCCTCACCTATGGTCATGAGCTTTGGGTCATGACCGAAAGGACAAGATCACGGGTACAAGCGGCCGAAATGAGTTTCCTCCGCCGAGTGGCGGGGCTCTCCCTTAGAGATAGGGTGAGAAGCTCTGCCATCCGGGGGGAGCTCAAAGTAAAGCCGCTGCTCCTCCACATGGAGAGGAGCCAGATGAGGTGGTTCGGGCATCTGGTCAGGATGCCACCCAAACGCCTCCCTTGGGAGGTGTTTAGGGCACGTCTGACCGGTAGGAGGCCACGGGGAAGACCCAGGACACGTTGGGAAGACTATGTCTCCCGGCTGGCCTGGGAACACCTCGGGATCCCCCGGGAAGAGCTGGACCAAGTGGCTGGGGAGAGGGAAGTCTGGGCTTCCCTGCTTAGGCTGCTGCCCCCGCGACCCGACCTCGGATAAGTGGAAGAAGGTGGATGGATGGATGGTATACAATCATCCACATGATTTTATACATTATATATACAATCATCCACATGATTTTATACATCATGTATACAATCATCCACATGATTTTATACATCATGTATACAATCATCCACATGATTTTATACATCATGTATACAATCAAGCACATGATTTTATACATCATATATACAATCATCCACATGATTTTATACATTATATATACAATCATCCACATGATTTTATACATTATATATACAATCATCCACATGATTTTATACATCATGTATACAATCATCCACATGATTTTATACATTATATATACAATCATCCCCATGATTTTATACATCATGTATACAATCATCCCCATGATTTTATACATCATGTATACAATCATCCACATGATTTTATACATCATGTATACAATCATCCACATGATTTTATACATCATGAATACAATCATCCACATGATTTTATACATCATGTATACAATTATCCACATGATTTTATACATCATGTATACAATCATCCACATGATTTTATACATCATGTATACAATCATCCACATGATTTTATACATCATGTATACAATCATCCACATGATTTTATACATCACGTATACAATCATCCACATGATTTTATACATTATATATAGAATCATCCCCATGATTTTATACATCATGTATACAATCATCCACATGATTTTATACATTATATATACAATCATCCCCATGATTTTATACATCATGTATACAATCATCCCCATGATTTTATACATCATGTATACAATCATCCACATGATTTTATACATCATGTATACAATCATCCACATGATTTTATACATCATGAATACAATCATCCACATGATTTTATACATCATGTATACAATTATCCACATGATTTTATACATCATGTATACAATCATCCACATGATTTTATACATCATGTATACAATCATCCACATGATTTTATACATCATGTATACAATCATCCACATGATTTTATACATCACGTATACAATCATCCACATGATTTTATACATTATATATAGAATCATCCCCATGATTTTATACATCATGTATACAATCATCCACATGATTTTATACATCATATATACAATCATCCACATGATTTTATACATTATATATACAATCATCCACATGATTTTATACATCAAGCACCCACATGATTTTATACGTCATGTGAAAAGGCAGCGAGGCGGAATTCTGTGGGACAGCAGTGCGTGGAGTGGGTCGTTGACGCATGCGCACCGGCGCTCTCCCCTCCGCATCACTTGCCCCTCCCCCTTGGTTTTCTGCAGCATCAGTACCACTCTCCCGCCGCCCCTCCCCCACTCGCTCGTCCCGCTGCTGCGTTGCGGGGCCACAGTGTGACCGCAGCGCACCGCCGAGGAAGAGGAGGAGAAGAGGACACGCGTGGGGGCAGCACGAGGCTCCGAGACCACAGCAGGGGGTCGAGAGGAAGAGGAAGAGGAAGAGGAAGCCGTCCATCCTCTTCGTCACTTTCCGTGTTCGCTCGACAGAGGCGGGAAGCCTTCCCCCCCCCCCCCTCACCGCCGCTCTTCATCCTCGACCCCTCCCGGACTGAAGATCCTCCTCATCGTCGGCAGCCATGAAGGACCGTACGGCGGAACTGCGAAGTGTAAGATGACATTTCCTTTCCTTTCCTTTCCTTTCCTTTTCCTTTCCTTTCCTTTCCTCGCCGCCTTCTTCCTCCGTGCGCGCGCGCGCGCCCCCTGCATGCCAAGTGACGATGATGAAGATGGCGGCGACGGCGAGCCGCACGCGCGGGGCCTTCTCTCACGTGATTGATTGTCCCGCGTGTGCGCGAGCGGCGGGGGTCGTGTCGGTGTGGGAGCGGACATTTTCACGCCTCTCGCCGGGCTTCGACGCAGAGGCCTCGTGCTCGCCTGAGGAGCGCGCTCGCCGCGTGCACGAGGCCTGAGGTATAGTGCTCGCGCGCAGGGTATGAGACATGATGAGGATATGACCCGATCACGCGCACACGTGTACACGCGCACACGTCAGTGGGTCATGGTGTGTGTGTGTGTGTGTGTGTGTGTGTGTGTGTGTGGGGGGGGGGGGGGGGGGGGGGCATTATTCCACACCCTTTTTATGGCGCCTTCTTCATTCCTCTTGGAACAGCTGATCTTTTCTGCGGGAGGGGCGGGAGGGGGGGGGGGGGCACCTTCACCGTCAATCAGCCAATCGATCTATGTCGATACATGTCGATATCATCTTTTAGTCTCTCCCTCTAGTGGCGACTTGAAGAATGACAGTAACACTTTTTGTTCATCTCCATTTTATACCGCTTGTCCTTCTGGCCGCACATTGGCTGGAGCCTATCCCAGCTGCACTCGGGCAGTAGGCAGGGTGTACACCTGGACGAGGAAGGTAGGGTAGGGTACACCTGGAAAAGGAAGGCGAAGTACACCTGGACAAGGAAGGTAGCGTACACCTGTACAAGGAAATTAGGGTACACCTGTACGAGGAAGGCACCTACACCTGGACAAGGAAGACAGCGTACACCCTGGACGAGGAAGGTAGGGTACACCTGTACAAGGATAGTAGTGTACACCTTGACGAGGAAGGTAGGATACACCTGTACGAGGAAGGTAGGGTACACCTGGACGAGGAAGGTAGTGTACACCTGTACAAGGAAAGTAGGGTACACCTGTATAAGAAAAGTAGGGTACACCTGGACGAGGAAGGTAGGGTACACCTGGACAAGGAAGGTAGGATACACCTGTATGAGGAAGGTAGTGTACACCTGTACGAGGAAGGCAGGGTACACCTGGACAAGGAAGACAGCGTACACCCTGGACGAGGAAGGTAGGTTACACCTGAACGAGGAAGGTAGGTACACCTGGACGAGGAAGGTAGTGTACACCTGTACAAGGATAGTAGTGTACACCTTGACGAGGAAGGTAAGGTACACCTGTACAAGGAAAGTAGAGTACACCTGGACGAGGAAGGTAGGGTACACCTGTACAAGGAAGGTAGGATACACCTGTACGAGGAAGGTAGGGTACACCTGGACGAGGAAGGTAGTGTACACCTGTACGAGGAAGGTAGGATACACCTGTACGAGGAAGGTAGGGTACACCTGGACGAGGAAGGTAGGGTACACCTGTACAAGGAAAGTAGGGTACACCTGTATAAGAAAAGTAGGGTACACCTGGACGAGGAAGGTAGGGTACACCTGGACGAGGAAGGTAGGGTACACCTGGACAAGGAAGGTAGGGTACACCTGTACAAGGAAGGTAGGATACACCTGTACGAGGAAGGTAGAGTACACCTGGACGAGGAAAGTAGCATACACCTGTACAAGGAAAGTAGGGTACACCTGTACAAGGAAAGTAGGTGCACCTGGACAAGGAAAGTAGCGTACACCTGGACAAGGAAAGTAGGGTACACCTGTACAAGGAAAGTAGGGTACACCTGTACAAGGAAAGTAGGTGCACCTGGACAAGGAAAGTAGGTGCACCTGGACAAGGAAAGTAGGGTACACCTGGACAAGTTTCCACCTAGTGGCAGGACCAATATTTCTTATTGATGACCATTGTCTTTCACACTAATAAATACTAAATAATACACACTTGTATTGCACAATCAGGAAGAAATGTACAGTCATAATACACATCCAGGAAGTAATACACTTTCATAATACACATCCAGGAAGTAATACACCTTCATAATACACATCCAGGAAGTAATACACCTTCATAATACACATCCAGGAAGTAATACACCTTCATAATACACATCCAGGAAGTAATACACCTTCATAATACACATCCAGGAAGTAATACACCTTCATAATACACATCCAGGAAGTAATACACCTTCATAATACACATCCAGGAAGTAATACACCTTCATAATACACATCCAGGAAGTAATACACCTTCATAATACACATCCAGGAAGTAATACACCTTCATAATACACATCCAGGAAGTAATACACCTTCATAATACACATCCAGGAAGCAGTGAGGTGCGGTGAGGTTGATGGCTGGTGAGGCACTGACTTCATCACAGTCAGATTTACAAACATACGAACCCTAAAGAGTATCTTATTCACCATTTGATTGGCAGCAGTTAACGGGTTATGTTTAAAAGCTCATACCAGCATTCTTCCCTGCTTGGCACTCAGCATCAAGGCTTGGAATTGGGGGTTAAATCACCAACAAT